>NC_091953.1:25420607-25720607 GCF_031021105.1 Erythrolamprus reginae | reverse complement strand
TCTCTCTCTCTCTGTCTCTCTTGCTATGTCTCTCTTTCTCTTTCTCTTTCTCTCTCTGCCTCTCTTGCTAAGTCTCTCTTTTTCTCTTGCTATGTCTCTCTTTCTTTTTCTCTCTCTCTGCCTCTCTTGCTATGTCTCTCTTTTTCTCTCTCTCTGCCTCTCTTGCTATGTCTCTCTTTCTCTCTCTTTCTCTGCCTCTCTTGCTGTCTCTCTTTCTTGCTATGTCTCTCTTTCTCTCTCTCTCTGCCTCTCTTATATGTCTCTCTTTCTTTCTTTCTCTCTCTCTCTCAATTGACCGCCACGTCAGGGCTCCCGCTTGCAGTCAGCTGAGAGAGAGAGAGCGCTCCCTCTCGCCGCCGCCTGGAGCTCCCTCTCGCCGCAGCCATCTCCCTGCGACTGCCTGCGGCCGCTGCAGCCCCCCCCCCCCCACCGGGCCACAAAGGACATTTGCCGCCGACGCCAGTGAAGCTTCAGCTGGGCGGGGCGCTGCCGGTACTTCCCTCCTGGGGCTCCCGCTCGCAGCTGTCCCCCGGCTTCTGCTCGATGCCGCGGTTTTCGGCGCTGTCCTGCTGTGCCCCAAAGAAGGAAGGCGGGAAAAAGGCGAGAAGAATGGAGCTCTCCTCCTTCCTGCCTTCCGTCTTTGGGGCCCAGCAGGACAGCGCCGAAAACCGTGGCATCAAGCAGGAGCCAGGGGACAGCTGCGAGCGGGAGCTCAGTGCAAGGAGCCGCTGACTGCGGGCCCCAATTTGCCCGGGGCCCGGTAGCGCGCTCCCTGTAGTACCCGTCTATCGGTGGCCCTGGCTTTGCGCCATGAAGAGAAAACGGCAGCAGGGAAAAGTCGGCCGTTTTCTCTTCATGGCGCAAAGCCACACAGTCCCGGACTCTCGGATTCCTCGCCCCAAGGCAGGAGGCAGTGGCGGAGAAGAGTGGGCGGATCGGGCAGGCAATGGGGCAGGACGGAGAAGCCAGGGGCGCGTTTGGCCGGAGGCACCGTGGGGAGCAGGGGCAGGGTGGTGCGGCAGTAGGAGTAAAGGGAGCCGCGGCTGCCCCTGCCTCCCCACGGTGCCTCCGGCCAAACGCGCCCCTGGCTTCTCTGCCCTGCCCCATTGCCCGCCCGATCCGCCCACTCTCCTCCGCCGCCTCTCGCCGCGGCACACCTGACAGTGTCTCGCGGCACACCACTGTGCCGCGGCACACCGGTTGGGAAACGCTGGTCTAGCTGACAGTTCTGGAAACTCAGCTTCCATGCATGCTCAGAGGGAATTTTTTTTAAAAAATCAAAAAATCAAAAAGAGATAGCAGCATTCACGGACCAGTACAGACTGATTCGAGTCGGTGACATCATCGGGACATCACCAGCAGGTTGCTACCAGGTTGGGTGAACTGGTTTGAACTGGGAGGAATGCACCCGTGACATGAACCAAACAAATATGGCTCTTCCATAATGAATATATAAGTATCACCCAAGCAGATTTGCTAGGAAGCCACATGGTTCTTATGCTTGCCATTTATTTGGGCTGCTCAAGGTTGAGTTAATTCAGTTCCTTAAATTCAGGTTTGTAGTTAGGGGTTAAGGTACAGATTAGAACCAAGAGCAGCGTAAGCGATGTGCGTTTGTACACGGGGAAGGGGAGAGGGAATGGCATAAACAAGGACAGAATGTTGTGATCATGAATGAAAAACAGATTTTGAAAAATTGGCTGAGTTCTACATGTTGCTAAATCATCTTTTGCCCCGATCCCAGCTACAGAGGAGTCAACCTCATACTGACCTTGGCAGCACAGGCAGCTATTATGCATGACATGTTCCTGTGGAGCTTCTCATTTTTAGTCTCACACATATTTTCCTTCAGCAGAAGAAAAAGCTCATAATTCATAAATAGAAAGCGACTCTATGAATCCTAGTGTTGTTCAGTAAATGTTTGTGGAAATTGATTTTTTTGCCTCTTCTTAAGAACCTTTTTCTACTTAGGAACCTGAACCCAGAAAAATTTCCCAGGAAATTTGAGAGCGGCACAAAGGCCCGGCCAGTTTCCTGCCGTTTCACCTTTAATCCTGGCCATCTTGGGCTTTTCTGGGCTGCCAGAGGAGCCTTTCGGTGGTGCTTAAGGAGGCTTTGGCAGTCCAGAGCGAACAAAGCATTTTCCTTTTTCTGGCCGCTTGGAGAGGGAATAAACCTCTGTTAGCTACAGAAAAAAGAAACACTCCCTTCGCTCTGGGCAGCTGAGGAGTCACCCCAGCGAAGGAAAACCGCCGGCTACAAAGCGAGTGAGCGAGAGGAGAGGGGAGCCCTTCAGCATGGGAAAGAAGAAGCAGCAGGTAGAAGTAACAACACCTAGTTATGGCAGGCAGTATATGGGAGGCAGCCTAACGCTGAGTGTATTGGAGGCGTGTACTCCTTCTCGCCATCTCAGAGTTCCTCTTTTTTTTTTAAGCCTTAAAGTTTTGGTTTTTTTTTTTATTCCCCTCACCTCACCTTCTTCTTTTGGCAGTGACTGTCCTCTTCCTCTTCTTCCTCCTCTTCTTCCCACCCAAATTCCGAGCTTTTATTTCTTTCCTAATGGATTTGCACACATTATTTGCTTTAACATTGATTCCTATGGGGAAAATTGCTTCTTCTTAAGAACATTTCTACGTAAGAACCTGGTCCTGGAACGAATTAAGTTTTTAAGTAGAGGTACCACTGTAATTTTCTTCTGTCCCCCCCCCCCTCTAGGCAGGGGCCAATGCCAAACAAAGAAACGAGTTGCAGTTACTTATTATTACTATTTTTTAGAACTGCTCAGGGAAACTATGTCAGACATTCTTGGAAATAATCCTTAAAACAGTTCGCTTCACACTGTGTCGATTTTTTTCAGCCAAGAATTACGAAAGGCACTAATCATGTCACTCCTGATGAGCAAAACAAATTTGTAGCAAATGCAAAAAAAGGGTATAAATTGAAATAGATGAAAGGGTGGGATTTTATATGAATATGTATATATGAACTTGACACCAATAGCTCAGCAACAGCTCATAGGTCAAGCAAAGAACTAAAGGAATTTTGATCTACAAACTCTTCTGAATAATAATAATAATAATAATAATAATAATAATCAGCTTTTTATGTTGGGAAAGCCTGGGAACCTTACCTCATAACTGTTCTGCCCCAAGGAATGTGGAGGTGGAGGTGGGGAAAACATCCACATGCCACAGGTCTGTTTTGCTCCCGATAGAATCTGCCAACGAAGGAAGCATGAGTAGCAGGGAAGGGGGGAGTTTGGCAGACAGCCCAGGAGGAGATCAATCATCCTTATCATCCCTGGATTCTGAACAAGAACTTATGACAGATCCACGCATGTGTAGAGTGATGCACAGGAGAGAACAACTGAAGGATTATTACAGGAGATAAGTGAGGCCACCTGTGGTTGGGTGGGGCTGCTGTAATTAGTGCTACAGATAAAAAGAACAGCGTGCTGGTTTAGCCTTGTGGAAGTTTATCTGATTCATAGTTTCATCAAGATTGTGGTTTTGCTGTTTCCCTGTTCAAGACTGTGTGTGGACTTTCTGGACTTTGGAATTTGGACTCAATTTGCCAGTTACTGGGTGATAAATTGGATTGCATTCAACCTGTGCTTTCTCTGTACCAGAAAATCCCTTTGACATTTAAAAAGGGAGTTTTTTCTGCTTTTCTGTTGATAAAGACTTTTGGTTTTCCTTCTATTGTGTGGTGTGTGTCTTTCTGGACTAATTACCCTGTAATTACGGGTGGTTGGGACACACCGGCAGAACAATAACAAAGCCACCAAATAATAAAATAATCCAGAAATAGATATTCTCTATAAAATAGCCTTGGGTATTTCAAGCTGCCCCATAAAAGTATAGCAGTTATATAGTGAAAACTACAAGATAAGATTGGCTGTCAAAAATAGCTGCAAAAGTATATTTAAAACTACAGTGATATAACAGCTTATCACTAAAGGGTGCAAAGCAAAGTAAATCTTTATCTGGTCATAAAAGATACTCTGTATATCATCATAAAAAAATGAACTATTTCTTTGGCTGCCTATTTACAGTGGGGAATGTGTGTGCGCAAATTCTATAAAATATCTGCAATTTATCAACATTAGATTAAGAAAAGTAACAAATGTATCAAATGGTACTGTAATTGTTCAAAATTAGGTAAAACCTTGTTTCTGTCCATCCATTTGCTCCAAGGTCTAAGATTGCATTTATTTATCTTAGTTGTGTATTGCATTTATTAATCAAATTTGTAAGCTACCAAATTTCCAATAATAATAATAATAATATTAATAATAATAATAATAATAATAATAATAATAATAATAATAATAATAATAATAATTTATTAGATTTGTATGCCGCCCCTCTCCGAAGACTCGGGGTGGCTCACAACAAACGATAAAACAATATATACAGGCACAAATCTAATATTAAGAAAAAACTAAAAACCCTATCATGATTAAAAGCCAAACAGCACATACATAACAAACATAAATTATAATAAGCCTGGGGGAAAGGTGTCTCAAATTCCCCATGCCTGGCGGTATAAGTGGGTCTTAAGTAGTTTACGGAAGACAAGAAGGGTGGGAGCAGTTCTAATCTCCGGGGGGAGTTGATTCCAGAGGGCAGGGGCCACCACAGAGAAGGCTCTTCCCCTGGGGCCCGCCAGACAACATTGCTTAGTCGACGGGACCGGGAGAAGGCCAACTCTGTGGGACCTTATCGGCCGCTGGGATTCGTGCGGTAGCAGGCGGTTCCGGAGGTATTCTGGTCCAATGCCATGTAGGGCTTTAAAGGTCATGACCAACACTTTGAATTGTGACCGGAAACTGATCGGCAGCCAATGCAGGCTGCGGAGTGTTGTAGATACGTGGGCGAATCTGGGAAGCCCCACGATGGCTCTCGCGGCTGCGTTCTGCACGATCTGAAGTTTCCGAACACTTTTCAAAGGTAGCCCCATGTAGAGAGCGTTGCAGTAATCGAACCTCGATGTGATAAGGGCATGAGTGATTGTGAGCAATGACTCCCTGTCCAAATAGGACCGCATCTGGTGCACCAGGTGAACCTGGGCAAACGCCCTCCTCGCCACAGCCGAAAGATGATGTTCCAATGTCAGCTGTGGATCGAGGAGGACGCCCAAGTTGCGCACCCTCTCTGAGGGGGTCAATAGTTCCCCCCCCCCAAGGTAATGGACGGACAGATGGAATTGTCCTTGGGAGGCAATACTCACAGCCACTCTGTCTTGTCTGGATTGAGTTTGAGTTTGTTGACACCCATCCAGTCCCCAACAGCCTCCAGGCACCGACACATCACTTCCACTGCTTCGTTGACTGGACATGGGGTGGAGATGTACAACTGGTATCATCCGCATATTGATGATACCGGTGAAGTGAAAATTTATGTTTTTTATTAAATGAGGTCAAGGTTTCCCCAATTTTGGAGCATAAGGGCTCTCATACTTAATGTCTTTAGAAGATAAAATGGATCATTTTTATACCTAATAGAATATTGCACATATAAAAGAATCTGTTCTCGCTCTTCGTTGGTCCCTCCTATTCTACTAAAACAATCTTCAATGGAAAACGTTTCAATTTGTAAATTCTTGCTTGCAATCCTGTTTAAATGTATACCATGTTAAGTATGTTCAGGACATAAACACCCAGATTCAGTCAAAGTCCTCGGAGAGGGGCGGCATACAAATCTAATAAATTATTATTAAGAATTATTATTAAGAATGCTGAGTTTAGGCTATGGCATAAATAAAAGCCCTGCTAATAAACCATATTAAGAAAAATTAATTGCTTATTCCTCTCTTACTTTTGGCCTAATACCATAAAAGACCCCAACTAAAGACACAGCATAATTTTTCAGACGTTAAATATGAAGAAAAGAGAAATTGCTACGGAGGTACTGGGGCCTTAAGTCTCAAAACTGATTATTACAAAATCTCAAATATACCCTGTTAATCAAAATAGCCAAAATTAGGATACATAGTCTAAGTATTCAGCCTGGTATAAGGCAGATTATACTTACTGGAAATTATTATTATTATTATTATTAGTATTATTATTATTAGTAGTAGTAGTAATATTTATTAGATTTGTATGCCACCCCTCTCCGAAGACTCGGGGCAGCTCACAACAGTAATAAGAAACAGTGTAACAATGGGACAAATCTAATAATAAAAAATATATAAAAACCCCAACAATTAAAAACCACACAGCACATACATACCAAACATGAAATATAAAAAGCTTGGGGGATATGTCTTAGTTCCCCCATGCCTGGCGATACAGGTGGGTCTTGAGTAACTTGCGAAAGACAAGGAGGGTGGGGGCCGCTCTAATCTCCGGGGGGAGTTGGTTCCAGAGGGCCAGGGCCGCCACAGAGAAGGCTCTTCCCTGGGGCCTGCCAAACGACATTGTTTGGTCGACGGGACCCAGAGAAGGCCAACTCTGTGGGACCTAATCGGTCGCTGGCATTTGTGCGGCAGAAAGCGGTCCCAGAGGTATTCTGGTCCAATGCCATGTAGGGCTTTAAAGGTCATTACCAACACTTTGAATTCTGACCGGAAACTGATCGGCAGCCAATGCAGACCACGGAGTGTTGTAGAAATGTGGGCGAATCTGGGAAGCCCCATGATAGACGGGTTCTCGGTAATGTGCAATCTTTCCTAATTCTATTCACAAATGAAACTGCAAATAAGACATTATAACATTTCTAGGATGATCACAGAGAACCAGAGTAATTTCCAAAGACATTATTGGTTCCTTCTGATGAAGAAGATGATACCTTTAACAAAGCAGTGTCATTGGTTGTGTACTTGGTCTTAGCTCCTCACTCATCCTCCTTAATGAAAAGCCATGGTCACCTTCTGGCCCCATACTACTTAACAGTGCATTGTAACTTGAGGGGAGTGGGAACCTTCCGAGCATATTCTGCCATTGCGTCAAATGAGATGTAGCTCACTTTTCATTTAGTAATAAAATGACTTTCTGTGTAATTAACCTCCTATGCCCTTGGGGAAAGTTTATCTATTTTATAAAACAAGGAGAATTTTGTGAAGGTCTTAAAGTTTTCAAGTATGTTCAACAAACCCTTAATAGCCTACATTTGGCAGTAAAATGTAATATGACTAAAACCAGAATGCAACCAAAAAAAACACACAAGAATGGGGGTAGGAGTAAGGGAGATTTATTAGATTTTTTTCTGTAAAACTGAAATTCTTCAGAGGGAAGACTATCTAGAAAAATATGTCAATGTTATAATGCAATGGACCACAGAATGAAGTTTATGAGTTGTTTATTTCAGTGTATAAATATTAATGGATTTTAAAAAAGCCAAATGCAAAATCCTCCGTCTATACATATGAACAAATGAACAGTAATATAGAATCTTAGCATCATAGTGTAGAAGAAGCTATGTACGAGTCCAGTTTTGTACTCAATGCAAGAGTTCAATAAAAAGTATTATCAGCTAGGATTTTCCAATTGGTCCCTACGCAACAAAGAGGGGCTATTGAATTTTACTGATACCACAGCATTTAAAAAAAAATCTTTTCCGTCTGATCCTGTCAAAGCTATTCCGGTCACAATTCAAACTGTTGGTTATCACCTACAGTGCCCTACATGGCATCGGACCAGAATATCTTCAGGACCGTCTTCTGCCACACAAATCCGCCGATTAGGTCCCACAGAGTCTGCCTTCTCAGGGTCCCATCGACTAAACAATGCTGTCTGGCGGGACCCAGGGGAAGAGCCTTTTCTGTGGTGGCCCCGGCCCTCTGGAATCAACTCCCCCCAGAGATTAGGACTGCCCCCACCCTCCTTGCCTTTCGAAAGCTCCTGAAGACCCACCTATGTCGCCAGGCATGGGGAAACTGATATACCCCTAGCTACTATGGGTTTATGTAAGGTCTGTTAGGTTGTGTGATTGTTTTTATAATAAGGGTTTTAAATTGTTCTTTTAACATTAGATTTGTACATTGTGTATTGTTGTTGTGAGCCACTTCGAGTCTTCGGAGAGGGGTGGCATACAAATCTAATAAATTATTATTATTATTATTGTTGTTGTTATTATTATTATTATTATTATTATTTCAAGTAAGGGCTGAAAAGTTCACAGTGTAGGTGCTAGGCCAATTCTATAGAAAAGGTGTTCTCTAGCATGGGTAACATTCCTGCAAAGACTCATATTAAACTTCTACATGGAAGGCCAGAAAAAGAGTATTAGCAGAAGATCTCAAAAATAGTTGTGTTACATACGTGCGTATGTAGTATAGATTTGCATAACTGCTGCTGATAGGCTAATCTAGAGGCAGGAGAAATAAACTGCTGTCAGTGGCTAGTAGGTTCCAGGGAAGCCCTTAAAAATGGCTTCCCTGCAACCTGATAGCAGTCTAACTAATAGACAAGGTGCTGAACATTTCCTATGACTCATCCCTTCTTTTACACGCGAATCTAACAGTTGGGGAAAGTTGTTATCTCAGTCATTTGGTCTTCAACAAGCAGAGTTGTAAAACATGTTGACCAGGTTCCAGAAGAAAATAAGAAAATCAATGAATTTATTTTTAAAACATTTAAAATATGAACTTGGCTGTACTAGACAAATTATGACAACAGTGGGCCCAAGAGATTGGCTGAGATAATGTTGTTTTGTTTTAAAGTGCAATTTTCTTGGAATTTCTAGACAATTTGTCATTTGTTAAAAATGTTTCTTAATATAACCCAGAAATAATCCGTGTTGTAACCAAAAACACAACAGCAGAGGCTGGAATGCACAGGATCAAAAAAAAAGTCACAAGTAGTAACTCACTTTATAGTCTCTATTCCTATTTAGTTTACAACTTAAAATTCTACATTTGAAATAATTTTACACAGGTCAATATAATACTGGTTCATTTTATCACACATTCTGTATATTCATGAATTTTTTGGTAGAATACCAAGAGACCCTTAAAGCATATTGGAGAGTGTAATATTGTAATTTCACCCAAGGCTGTCTGACTTTTAAAAATAAGGTCACAAACAACTGTGATTTCTTTTTGATGCAGGAAAAACACTTGGCACAGGTGCTTTTGGGAAAGTAGTGCAAGCGGTTGCATTCGGAATTAAAAAATCACCCATGAATAAAGTAGTTGCCGTGAAAATGCTGAAAGGTATGATGAGCCTGTGTCGAGAAAATCCTTATATTTATGGGACATAAGATTTGACTCATCGTTGAGGGCAATCAAAATGAAGGCACCCTTATTTTCAAATGTTCAAAATTTGTAATCGGTGCAATTTATTACCTAATATAGAGCATTTTTGCAATAATATAGTGATAGACAGCAGCTTTTGAAAATGGCTGAGCTATACTCACTGATTCTTTGCTCCTCCCCCCCTCTCTTTGTCATTGATGCAAAACATTAATCATTAAATTATAAAAGCTGAAATAATCAACCGCTAGCCTCAGAAATGGGCAGCCAAAATGTTTACTGCCACACTATGGGTGTGGATTATTTTGTGGGTGCGGCTTGATGGTCATGTGCCTGGGTAGGAGTGGCTTGCGGGCCATGTGACCAGGTGGGAGTGGCTTGAATGATCATCGTCGTTCAAGTGAACTTTTAAGTCCTCAATTTACAACCTCACCAGTGTTGCTTTCTGGGGTGACAATTTACTTTGTGTTTCCCGCTTTTTTCATCTTTCCTCCTTCCTGGTCTCGGGAGGTGGCCCTGTGAGGCTGGAGGGGAGCAGGGCAGGAGAGAGGGAAGGTCATCCGAGGCCAGGAAGGAGGAAAGAGGAAAAAAGCGAGGAGCGCGCAGCAGCAGCAGGGGAAAAAAGGAGAGCCCAGCCGAGACCAGTAATCCCGGAAGTGACTGCCACCGATCAGCTGGAGCTGTGCACGCAGCTTCATTTCTGCCGGTGGAACTGCATTCCACCCTGTCCTGCCTGCTGCCCACCCCTGGCTAGCCTCCTGGCGAAAGTTTATAGACAAAACTCAGCCCTTAGTCAGTTCCATGGGTGTCCTGGAACAACATCCACATATTCAGATCCAGATTTGACATCAACAAATTCCATATACCCGAATAGAGTGAATTGAAGAGGAAGAAAAGCAGGTATCCAATATAAATAAAGGATCCAACAACCAAGAAATAACTTGCTCCACCTTGGAAAGAACAGACAGTTGCACAGCAGTTCCAAGTTTAAGTTTCTGGAACAGGTGACATAATCGCAGTCCGAATTTCCAACTATGAAAAGAACCCCAGCAATGAAGTGATCTGAAGTTCAGCAAGAAACATTGGCTAGGAGTAAAACCATCTGGCAATCTCGACCAGAGCAACCTAGTCATGAAGCTGGGACTCAGCCCTTCCCTTTAATACCGTAATTTATCTTATCCTTGCAGAAGGAGCAACAGCAAGTGAATATAAAGCTCTGATGACCGAATTGAAGATTTTGATACATATAGGCCATCATCTTAATGTGGTGAATCTGCTAGGAGCATGTACAAAAGGGAGAGGTAAAAAAACCCCAAAAATAACTCAAATCTGAAGCTCTGATTTTGTTTTATTTATTGCAGAGCTGAAAGTAACTTGTTTTGCTTTTATGTTATTGTTAGTTTTATTCATTGCAGAGCTGAAAGTAACTTGTTTTGCTTTTATGTTATGAGAAAAAGGCAGGACAGTTCATGCTAAGTTCACATCAATTTTGTTTTTTATTGTTTTAATTTTAAGAGAGCTTTTACCTTGTGCTGGTACTATTAACAGGAATGCATTTTCTATATTCACCTTGTCATTCATGTTGTTCCCAGGGCCACTGATGGTGATAGTTGAATATTGCAAATATGGAAATTTATCAGGTTATTTGAAGAGCAAAAGGGATTTATTTTTTACCCACAAGGTAAGGCCCCAATTACCTAAGGATGGTTTTTCAGCTCATCACAAAGTTACGTTTTGTCTCACTGCAGCACTGTATCAAACAAAGTGATCTCAAACGAATTCAGAAATAAGAAAATGGAGGCTTGAGAGGTTTTACTTATAGGGCATACACTAGCCACACCTACACATGGTTTAGCAAAGAGGGAGAAAGTTGTGATACGTCATGTGATGACACTGTGACAACACAAGTTTGACACCCCTGCCCTATAGCTTTACTGTGATTTTTGATTCAACAAGTTACAGTATCACATCAAAATGATCATGTAAATCTTTTCCTAAGGATATAGCTCAAATAAATAGGGAACTCTGAAAAAGTTTTAGATTAGAAATCAAAAGTGATGTTCGGGCATGTAAGCATTCCTGAAAGTGGGAATCTGATTAGCGGCATAAATGTTATTACTATCACTTAAAAGCAATTTATTTTCAGGAAATGCATTATAGAGCAGGGGTCTCCAACCTTGCTGTTCTGTCGGGCTCTCTGGTAGAATCCTCCCGAAAATTCACAGGTACAAATTTCAGACACACACATGTTTGAAAATTCAAAACAATGTTCTTTATAACAAAAATTCAAATAAACGAAGCACTCTTTTTGTATAGCAAAGAGCACTCGTCTCCAACCAAACTGGTAATTGGTACAAGCCCCTTATCAGTTCTGAGATACTTAGCTTGCAGCTGTGAGGCAATTCACAGTCCTTCTTCTGTCACAAAGTGAAACACCCTTTGCTCTGCTTTAGTTTCAAAGCGGGAAAAAGCAACACACCAAGGTCAAAGTCAGCAAGGCAGGCACGAAACACAACGATCAGATAATCCTCCACAATGGCCAAACCCACAACGCTGCTCTTTATAGCAGCCTCACTATCACCAAATAACTGGAAGGCCCTAAAATTCAAAGTCACTCAGTCTTTTTAAAATTCAGCTAATGCCTGTTGTCCCCTATCCAGACCCTCGCAGCCTCCAATTACGGAGATGACATGTCCACAGCACCACCTAGTTCAGCAGAATTCTAGGAGCTAAAGTCCACAAGTCTTAAAGTTGCCAAGTTTGAAGATCTCTGCCTTACATCATGGCAATGGTTGATTCCACCCAGCAGTCTCATATACAGAAGTTGTTAAGTAGGAGAGGAGAGAGTATCATACTCTGCAGTACCCAACATAGTAGGGGCCAAGTGCAGAAAGTTTCTACTCAACTACCGCCAGTTAGTATCAATCCTGGAATATGGCACTGCTAAGCTTTGCAAAAAAAAATTCAATCAAAGGAATGTATGCCCTACAAGTTGTTGATTGTTTACATATTTATAGATTTAGTATTATGACTTTTCCCTCTTAAAAAGTTTCTAGCATGCATACAAACATTGTGGTTGATTAGTCATTGTGTAGGAAGAATTTTGTTCCATGCTTCTTTAAACTGTCAATATTTTTAAAATCTCTGTAGGACGTTACGCTTATCCCCTCTGCTTTTGTTCCAGACCATCTTAAATTGATCAAGCTAGAGTTGAAAATATTGACTGGGTAGAGAGTTAGCTGCACTAAAGCAATGAAATATGTTTTCCCCTGACAAATTAACTAGTAAACTGAAGATGCAGAGAACGCTCTGTCTAACAAAAGTGGTTTTACTCACTTGCATGAATCATTTCCAAGGGACTTAATTCTCATCACTGAAGAACATTAAGTTATGGAAGGAATTCACTGGCACGTTTCAAACTTTTTTTTGAATGGAAAGACACAAATAACCTACGGCTCGGCCTAAGTAATGTTAAGCACTTCAAAATCACATTGGGTTGGGTCCAGACTTAGTCATACTTAGAATTGACTCCAAAAACTCTCTGGTTTAAATAGCTCCTTGCTATTTAAATATGACTATCGCTGGCTTTATTCCTTTAATTGGAGTAGGGGGGGAAAAATTAAAGTCCATGTTTAATTATCCAATTGAAAGAGGTGGAACTCAAAAGTGTTTTGTAATGAACGGATAATGGAAAATTGCAATTCCCCATTGCTTTGCCAATAATTTCTCCTTGTTTAAATAAACAAGGATGGATCCATTCAAAGAGACCCTTTGATGGAGAAGAAGGATATTGAGCCCATCAGCGGTCAAAAGAAAAGACTGGAGAACATCCCAAGTCGAGAAAGCTTAGCAAGCTCTGGATTTCAGGAAGATAAAAGTCTAAGTGATGTGGAGGAGGAAGAGGACGGTAGGCATTAATTCCTTCCTTTTTCTATACATACAGCCTGTGTAGTTTTACAGTCAAGCTCTGCGTCTTTGACATTTTCTTGCTCCATTTATTGCTCTCGTAAACATCCGTGGGAGACGCTCAGGTCCAAGAAAAGATGGTTTAAAATAAGCTTATTTACAGAATTCCTCTGTCAGACAGGAAGATATGTTAACTGTCTTTCCTTATTCAAAGGGAAGTCTTTGGTATATCATAAGGTTTCTCCCCCCTTCTCATTAGTGAACTAAATTTGAAATGCTGTAAGGCAGGGGTCTCCAACCTTATTTTAAGTATCTATTTAAAGCTAATCTATTTAAAGTTGAAGAATAGAGTAGAGTAGACCTCGGTATACTAACTCGGTATACTAACAACAAAAGGTTTAAGTGCCAAAGCCCACTGCAACAACATAGCCAAGAAGGCTTCAAGAGTTGTAAACCTAATCCTACGTAGCTTCTGCTCTGGCAATCTCACACTACTTACCAGAGCTTACAAAACGTTTGCCAGACCCATCCTCGAATACAGCTCATCCCTTTGGAACCCATATCGCATCTCAGACATCAACACCCTTGAAAATGTCCAAAGATACTTCACCAGAAGAGCCCTTCACTCCTCCACTCGAAACAGAATACCCTACGAGACTAAACTTTCAATCCTGGGCCTAGAAAGCCTAGAACTAAGACGCCTTAAACAAGATCTAAGTATTGCCCACAAGATCATATGCTGCAACGTCCTGCCTGTCGGTGACTACTTCAGCTTCAACCACAACAACACAAGAGCACACAACAGATTTAAACTTAATATTAACCGCTCCAAACTTGAGTGTAAAAAATATGACTTCAGTAACCGAGTTGTCGAAGTGTGGAACTCATTACCGGACTCTGTAGTGTCATCCCCAAACACCCAATACTTTACCCTTAGCTTAGATTATCCACGGTTGACCTATCCAGATTCCTAAGAGGTCAGTAAGGGGCGAGTACAAGTGCACTAGAGTGCCTTCCGTCCCCTGTCCTATTGCTCTCCTATATCTCCTATACCTTTCTTCTATTCCTGTATCTCTTCTTCTATTCTTTCACTGATATGTTCTATTACTATATCTTCTTTTCTATTCTTTCATAGATATATTTTACTATGAGTATCTTCTCTATAACCTTCATCATGTATTTTACTATGTATGTGTGTGTGTGTGTGTGTGTATCTATCTATCTATCTATCTATCTATCTATCTATCTATCTATCTATCTATCTATCTATCTATCTATCTATCTATCTATATATATATATATATATATATATATATATATATAAATAAAACTATATTTACAGCAGCACGAAGCTTAAAACTTCAGCCTGATGATGGTGAATGTGATTTCACCGAAACGTCGCATAGACACTCAAATATATATATGTCAAATGTTTTTTTAGCTGGTCGGCTATAAATAAAAATTACCTGCCTTGTAATGGTCCTGGGTTGGGCCTAGAGGCAAAAAGGAGCTGTGACGTTCCTTTAATATACCAGGGTGATCTGACATATAATGTGTCTTTAAAGTCCACAACAGGAATGCATTTATTCTCCTGCTGTAAGGAGGACGAGTTGATATTAACCGCTTGCATGTCGCTTTCATTTCAGATGTCAATGATTTCTACAAATGGCCCCTCACCATGGAAGACCTGATTTCTTACAGTTTTCAGGTAGCCAGAGGCATGGAATTTTTGTCATCTCAAAAGGTTAGTTTTCCTTCTTTGCATTTGCCTCCAGAATAGCAACGACAATTGTTAAAGTAATATGCCTATAAGGCTGAGTATTTTTTTTAGCTATTTATTGGATCTCTCAACTACCTACTTCACCAATTTCACGTGGTGTACAAAATGAAGCATAGGATAAAGCATAAAACAATCAATTAAATTATTTAATATCTACATGAAACCGCTGGGTGAGATCATCCAAGGGCATGGGGTGAGGTATCATCAGTATGCAGATGATACCCAGCTTTACATCTCCACCCCTTGTCCAGTCGGCGAAGCAGTGGAAGTGATGTGCCGGTGCTTGGAGGCTGTTGGGGTCTGGATGGGTGTCAACAGACTCAAACTCAACCCGGATAAGACGGAGTGGCTGTGGGTTTTGCCTCCCAAGGACAATTCCATCTGTCCATCCATCACCCTGGGGGGGGAGTCACTAACCCCCTCAGAGAGGGTCCGCAACTTGGGCGTCCTCCTCGATCCACAGCTCACATTAGAGAAACATCTTTCAGCTGTGGCGAGGGGGGCGTTTGCCCAGGTTCGTCTGGTGCACCAGTTGTGGCCCTATTTGGACCGGGAGTCACTGCTCACAGTCACTCATGCCCTCATCACCTCAAGGCTCGACTACTGTAACGCTCTCTACATGGGGCTACCTTTGAAGAGTGTTCGGAAACTTCAGATCGTGCAGAATGCAGCTGCGAGAGCTATCATGGGCTTTCCTAAATTTGCCCATGTCACACCAACACTCCGCAGCCTGCATTGGTTGCCGATCAGTTTCCGGTCACAATTCAAAGTGTTGGTTATGACCTATAAAGCCCTTCATGGCACCGGACCAGAATATCTCCGGGACCGCCTTCTGCCGCACGAATCCCAGCGACCAGTTAGGTCCCACAGAGTTGGCCTTCTCCGGGTCCCGTCAACTAAACAATGTCGTTTGGCGGGACCCAGGGGAAGAGCCTTCTCTGTGGCGGCCCCGACCCTTTGGAATCAACTCCCCCCAGATATCAGAGTTGCCCCCACCCTCCTAGCCTTTCGTAAGCTCCTTAAAACCCACCTCTGTCGTCAGGCATGGGGGAATTGACATGTTCCTTCCCCCTAGGCTTATAAAATTTGTGTATGGTATGCTAGTGTGTATGATTGGTTTTTAACTTGTGGTGTTCTTAAAATTAATTTAATATTGGATTTGTCTTGTATTGCTGTTGCTGTGAGCCGCCCCGAGTCTGCGGAGAGGGGCGGCATACAAATCTGATTAAACTTAAACTTAAAAAAAAAACCCGTATACATAATAGGATATAATCCTTTGGTTGCATAAGTGCAGACAGAAACAGACTCATTTTGTCACTAATGTTCTCAGTTGTGAAGAAGACAATATGAAAAATGCCTTCCAATTATTTTGATAAGAGCTTGCTTGAGCTTAGATTCAGATGCATGAGCATTAATAGTATTGAATGACACCGACACTAACAGTAAATGTAATTAACACAATCTTCTGGAAAAGCCAGATTTTAACTGTTCTATGGGAAGCTGTAAAAGTGGGAGACTTTACAATGGGTTTTGGTTGCCATTGCAAAGGACAATATGTACAGGTCCATCTGGTGATTTATTATTTATTATTCTTTTTGTACTCTCTATTTAACACTGCCTTCTCCAGAAGAAAATAGTGGCAAAGCAGCCTGAATTAAATCTGATGGAAAATTGTACAATTGTACATATGTATGCAAGCATGTAACATTCCTCACATTTTAGCAATTTTCCATTGGATTTAACTCACATAGCTTCTTTTTTTTTGGAATAGAAATTCTATACTCTAAATTGTTGTGTAACTGAAAATGTATGTATGTGTGTATATATGTCAACAGGTATATATATATATTTTAGACAAGATGGAATCTTTTAAATTGTTTCTTATCTCACTAACATTAAATAACAATTGCTAAACATGTATGAGACCACACAATTTTATTTTTATCTCAGTTCAGGGATTTAGAATCCCTTCTGAGAAGATATAATGTCAGAGACACATTTTAATACATTTACAATTTGAAGGGGAAATTGTACACCATTCTTTATTTCTCCAAAGCAGCTGAAAACTTAAGCAGGAGTTTCCTGACAGTTAGAGCAATTAATAGATGAAATGACCTACCTCCAGAGGTTGTGGGTGGTTTAAGAAGATATTCAGAATGTTCGGAAACTTCAGATCGTGCAGAATGCAGCTGCGAGAGCTATCATGGGCCTTCCTAAATATGCCCATGTCACACCAACACTCTGCAATCTTCATTGGTTGCCGATCGGTTTCCGATCACAATTCAAAGTGTTGGTTATGACCTATAAAGCCCTTCATGGCATCGGACCAGAATATCTCCGGGACCGTCTTCTGCCACACGAATCCCAGTGACCAGTTAGGTTCCACAGAGTTGGCCTTCTCCGTGTCCCATCGACTAAACAATGTCATTTGGCAGGACCCAGAGGAAGAGCCTTCTCTGTGGTGGCCCTGACCCTCTGGAACCAACTCCCCCCACCCTCCTTGCCCCCACCCTCCTTGCCTTTCGTAAGCTCCTTAAAACCCACCTCTATCGTCAGGCATGGGGGAATTTTATAAGCCCCCTAGGCTTATAAAATTTATGCATGGTATGTCTGTATGTATGTATAATTGGTTTCTTAAATTGGGGTTTTTCACATTACTTTTAATATTAGATTTGTTCATATTGTCTTTTTACTGTTGTTAGCCACCCCGAGTCTACAGAGAGGGGTGGCATACAAATCTAATTAATTAAAAAAAAAATTGGACGGCCATTTGTCCAAAATGATTGTAGCTATTCCTTCCTGAGCAGGGGGTTAGACTAGAAGACCTCCAAGAATCCCTTTGTTATTCTATTATTTTGTTAATTCCTTGATTCCAGGCACGAATCTTCAAAGAGGGGCGGGATACAAATCTAATAAATTATTATTATTAATTTGTAAACAAATATTATGCCTCTATAAGAATTTGTGTTCTATGTGTTATGACATGCCATCCTGCCTTTGCTTCATACCATTTATTTTAATGTTTTCAGTTAACTGTGTATTGTTATCCAATTTAAGCAGAAAGATATGCTAAAAATATACTTTTTAAAAGTATAAATAGAAATTATTTTGAGCAGCCAGTTTTCCCCAGCAAGCGTCATTGAGATAACTGATGACTCACATCACTGTTAACCAGAACTATTTAGTTCAATATGTTTAGAATGAAATAGAGAAGAAAGGTCACTTTTAATAAGTGTGGCCTCTATAGAGCAATTTTATCTGTGGGAAAACAAATTACTATTAAGTCAGCCATGTCAGTCTGTCATGTTTGGAAATATCCCTGAAAAATCAAGAATCATATAGTATCTCTCTTGTGTTAGAGGAAATGGGACTTTAACAAGTTATTTTTATGCAACTATTTTCTCATAGTGTATCCATCGTGATTTAGCAGCTAGAAACATCCTTTTATCTGACAACAATGTTGTGAAGATCTGTGATTTTGGCCTTGCAAGAGATACTTATAAAAATCCTGATTATGTGAGAAAAGGCGACGTAAGTACAGCATACTATTGTACTTGGTATTTTCTCTTTTGTTTATCATTCTGAACAGTTCCTGAAAAAGCTCTTTCAGTATTTATATTTTCTGTAGTCTAAAAGCATTGGTGCTCTTTGCTTTAGCACCAAAATGAGCAATCCAGATGAGTTGTATACATTGTGCATGTTTGCATCCTTCACAACAATGCTCGGAAATGTTCATCAGTTCTTTTATTTTTTTTAAAATAGTTTATATGTTGATACTTTATTTCTGGACTATCCTTGTCAGACCAGCCAATGAAAAATTTTGGAAGCCAGATGGCGAAGATGAGAAATGGGGCTAGCACTATATAATGATATAATACAAAATGTACTTATTGTTTAGACTTTAAACATATAGAACTTTATTTTATGAAGGAAGTGATATATTATGAATAGTTTCTTTTATTAAACATATATATAGATGTTCTGTTGAGCTCTCTGGTAGAATCTTCCCCAAAATGCACAGATACAATTTCAGACACACACACGTTTGAAAATTCAAAACAATGTTCTTTATAATGAAAATTCACTTAAACTAAGCCCTCTTTTGGTATAGCAAAGAGCACTTGTCTCCAAACAAACTGGTAATTTGTACAAGTCCCTTATCAGTTCTGTGATATTTAGCTTGCAACTGTGAGGCAATTCACAGTCCTTCTTCTTTCACAAAGTGAAACACACTTTGCCCTGGTTTAGTTTCAAAGCGGGGAAAAATCAGCACACAAAAGGTCAAAGTCAGTAAAGCACCCACGAAACACAAAGATCAGATAATCCTCCACAATGGCCAAACCCACAGGCTGCTATTTATAGCAGCCTCACTAATTACCACAACCGCACCCAACCACAGGTGGCCTCATTTTCTTTGATAATAATCTCTCAGTTGTTGTTGCCTATGCATCGCTCTCTGCATGCATGGCTGTATCATTAACTCTTGTTCTGAATCCAAGGAGGAGCTAGATAATTGATCTCCTTCTGAGCTGTCTGCCACACTCTCCTCCTCCCTGTCACTCATGTCTTCTTGGTCAGAGGAGCCTTCATCAGCAGATTCCACTGGGGGGGGCGCAAAACAGGCCTGCAGCATGTGGATGTCTCCCCCACAACCACAGTCCTTGGGGCAGGAGCAGGGCCAGAGCTAACCACAACAATAGAGAGAATTTATTAGCTGTATGATAAAATATTAAAATTTAGATAAAAGAGATTTTATTATTGTTTCCATTGATGTAATGTAACTTTTTATAGTGAGATGGGGAGGAAGCATTTTTATTTAGATTTTTAAGAATTGACAATGTTGTATAATATTAATAGAAATTTTTAGATGAGGAGAGATAAGAGCCTCCATTGAGTGAGCAATTCGAAAAGAAAAGTTTATATATGATTGATTTTAAGCATCGTTGTTGTGTTTATAACTATATATTGTTTTATTTTATGGTGGAGAATATATATATATATATACCCGAAAAAGTTTACAGCCAAGGCATAAAAGGACAAGATAATTGCTTCTTTTTTCTAGTGCTGAGCCAGATGGAGCTCAATGACTTTACAACAAATCCTGAGACCTATTGATTAGCCCTGTGGATTATTAGTCCTAACCCACAGGGCTAATTATTTATACCTTCCAATGTTTATACCTACACTGGAAGGTATAAATAACATATATAATTGTTTAAGAAGCCTACTATCCAGATACAATTTAGAAAATGAGGTAAGGGACACGCTCTTTGGCCTTTTTTTTTGCTAAAACAAAGTTCTGCTGCCTAGATCCAGAACTATGTTTTCTGTTTGTAAAATATAGCAGAGACTATACATGGTACTTAGGTTTTGTGTAAGATTACAAACAACCCCCAGAGTCCAAAAAGAGGAGCAGGAAATTGCTAGAAGAAGGATGTTATTGATTAAATTTGGTATCTACCATTGTGAGCCGCAGTGGCCCAGTGGTTAGAGCAAGGGTCCCCAAACATGGCGACTTTAAGATTTGTGGACTTCAACTCCCAGAATTCTCCAGCCAGCTATGCTGGCTGGAGAATTCTGGGAGTTGAAGTCCGCAAGTCTTAAAGTCGCCAAGTTTGAAGACCTCTGGGTTAGAGTGCAGTACTGTAGGCTACTTTTGCTGTCTGCTGTCTGCTTGCAATTTGGCAATTCAAATCTCAGCACGCTCAAAGTTGACTCAGCCTTCCATTCTTCCAAATTGTTGGGGCCAATATGCTGACTCTATAGACCGCTTAGAGAGGACAGTAAAACGCTGTAAAGTGGTATATGAGCCGAGGTGGCGCAGTGGGTAGGGTGCAGTATTGCACGGCACTAAAGCTGACTGCTAGATCTGTAGGTCAGCGGTTCAAATTTCATCACTGGCTCAAGGTTGACTCAGCCTTCCATCCTTCCGACGTGGGTCAAATGAGGACCCGGATTGTGGGGGCAATATGCTGGCTCTGTTAAAAAGTGCTATTGCTATCATGTTGTCAGCCGTCTTGAGTCTAAGGAGAAGAGTGGCATAAAAATAAATAAACAAACAAACAAACAAACAAACAAACAAACAAACAAACAAACAAACAAACAGATAAATAAATAAATAAATACATGAATGAATGAATGAATGAATGAATGAATGAATGAATGAATGAATGAATAAATAAATAAATAAATAAAAGTCTAACTGCTATTGCTATCTCTCTATGCTTAGACCTGGAGAGAAGTTTGCCCTAATATTATTATATCTCCCAACATGCAATGGAGCATTGAAGACAATTTGGCCGCCTGTATGTTGTTCTGAAGAGTTCTGAAGAAGAGTTAATGTTGGTCATATTCCATGAATGCAATGTCAAGAGTCCCCAAATACAAACAAAGCAATTTTAGAAGTCACTCTGCAGTGACTCCCTTATAGCACTGAACAGAGTCGTCCCATTTAAATCTTACTGAAATTCTCATAGGCTTGGATTCATGCAACTAAATAGAATGAGCTAAAATAGAATGGGTTTCTATGAGAAGTCAGACATTGCCTCACATTAAATGTGATCCAAACCATCACATCAGGCATGATATACAGTAGTTTGTTTTGGACCCACAGTGCTATATTTGTTAATATGGGTTTTGTATGCTGGGTGAACCCATTCAGTGTGTGAAATTATATTCCCTTTGGGCACATAACTCAGAAATAGCAATGTTTTGTCTAAATCTATATCCTATATCCTGATACCAATAGGAGTCTCCGGAGAGGGGCGGCATATAAATCCAATCAATCAATCAATCAATCAATCAATCAACAAACAAACAAACAAACAAACAAACAAACAAACAAAGGAGTTGACTAGAACTAAAGTTCTAAAGCTGGACCAGGGCCAGAAATTCAGCATCCTACTTGTATTTTTAGAATTATTGGCCAAGTGTGATTGGACACACAAGGAATTTGTCTTGGTGCATATGCTCTCAGTGTACATAAAATAAAAAGATACATTTGTCAAGAATCATGTGGTACAGCACTTAATGATTGTCATAAGGGGTCAAATAAGCAATGAAGAAACAATCAATATTAATAACAATCTTAGGATACAAGCAAGAAGTTTTTAAAAGGTTTATGATCTTTTGACCCAATGAAAAATCTACTTCCGTAAAACACTTACAAGATTCATGAACTTTCATTGCAGGCACGTCTTCCTCTCAAATGGATGGCACCAGAATCTATATTCGATAAAGTCTATAGTACCAAAAGTGATGTTTGGTCATATGGAGTGTTACTCTGGGAAATATTTTCTTTAGGTAAGAAAATTAAAAGATTTAAGATGCTCCATTTTTAAGGTTTAGGACATAAAATAGACATTTTAAATCCCACGTTTTCCTCGAACCTGTAGATAAGTTAGGATTCGCCTCTCCAAATTGTCAGATGAGTTTTATCCTACGGTAATACTAAGAGAGCCCTAAGTTGGGGAAAAGAATCTTCTACTCTAAATTATATCACTCACGATCATATAAGTTATAATGAAGTGAAAACAATCAAACTTCTGATCTAAATTCCCTAATTTGCTTTCAGGGCTATATATATATTTATATGTATAGATTTATTTCAAGCTGGTTTGCTCTCATCAGCTAGCCATACCCTCACATATACTCTCTCTCTGTTTGTGAATGAAGCCTGTTAGAAAACGGTGTAGAGCAGCAAAAAAAAAAAAAAAAGTATCAGCAAAAAACCTAAAACCTATGGTACTCAAAAGAACAGGGTTAATGTGGATTCCTTACCAACCTAAGGGAAACGGGATCCTTTGAAATTCTATGCAGTATGCAGAGCTTTTGTTAATGGTGTTTTAGGATAATTCTTGCCAACCTAGAGTCTAAAGGTCACATACTCTCCAGTTGGCATCCCATGCTGAATAAGACGCCGTAGAAGTTGTAACCTAGCTGTTTTTTAATTTTAATTTTTTTAAAAAAAAATTATTGGTATATAAACTTTAAAAAAATACAAAAAGGAAAAAAACAAACAAGCTAGACATTGTACAAAGCAAACAAAAAATTGAATTAAAACATATATACATACATTAATACCTTTAAGGTTATTTTACAGTACATACACTGCTCAGAAAAAATAAAGGGAACACTTAAAAAACAGAATATAACTGTTATATAATCAAACTTCTGTGAAATCAGACTGTCCACTTAGGAAGCAACACTGACTGACAGTCAATTTCACATGCTGTTGTGCAAATGGAAAAGTTGCGCAAATGAAATATTCAATGAGAATATTTCATTCATTCAGATCTAGGATCTGTTATTTGAGTGTTCCCTTTATTTTTTTGAGCAGTGTATATCGATTCTTATTTTATGCTTATTAACTATTCAGTCTATTTCTACAATCTTTATAATTTATTTATCTCTCTTTTTTTAAAAAAAAGATACCTTTATTGTAAGACAAGACATGAAAAACAAAGCAAAAGAACTCTAGCTGTCTTCAATTGCTGCTGGCAAACCACATCCCAAACATTTTCCCCCCAAAGGCATTGATCTCAAAATTGTGCTGTCAGATAAGAGATCCTTCTAGACACAGAGATAGGGGCAAGGGCAGAGGAGATGGAAGGTCATAACAACCAACCGCAGTTACTCACTAGCCCATTGGGTCACACACAATACTGGACCACTGGTACACACAGCTGCTTCCTTTCTGTACTGATCAATGGGACTCACCAGGCAGGCAAACACCAAAATATCTCAGACTGAAGTGGTACAAGGCATTCAAGATGAGAATGCTGAGGCATTGCATTCTTTTATGCAGGATACAAAATCCATCCTGCAAAGGAAGCAACAATTTCATTCATCGAAGAAGAATGGCAGATGAGACAGACACAACAGCAGAGGAAACCGGTCAATGCTAACCAGTTCCTTAGACAAACAATCTTCTAGGCATCTAGTACAGGTTTCTAGGGCAGCTCTTTAGCTTTGAATTAACTCCTTGCTTTCTTGAGAGGAAAAGAAACCTGGCGGATGAAAATATCAGTTTGGGAATGAATTATTTATTATTTATTATTTATTATTTATTATTTATTATTTATTATTTATTATTTATTATTTATTATTTATTATTTATTATTTATTATTTATTATTTATTATTTATTATTTATTATTTATTATTTATTATTTATTATTTATTATTTATTATTTATTATTTATTATTTATTATTTATTATTTATTATTTATTATTTATTATTATTTAATTTATTTATCTATTTGATTTGATTTGATTTGATTTGATTTGTATGCCATCCCTCTCCGTAGACTCGGGGCGGCATACACATCTAATAAATAAATAATAAATAAATAAATAGAAGACTGACGGCAGAAAAAGACCTCATGATCCATCTCGTCTGCCCTTATACTATTTTCTGTATTTTATCTTAGGATGGATATATGTTTATCATGTTTAAATTCAGTTACTGTGGATTTACCAACCACGTCTGCTGGAAGTTTGTTCCAAGGATCTACTACTCTTTCAGTAAAATAATATTTTCTCATGTTGCTTTTGATCTTTCTCCCAACTAACTTCAGATTGTGTCCCCTTGTTCTTATATTCACTTTCCTATTAAAAACACTTCCCTCCTGAACCTTATTTAACCCTTTGACATATTTAAATGTTTAGATCATGTCCCCCCTTTTTCTTCTGTCCTCCAGACTATACAGATTGAGTTCATGAAGTCTTTCCTGATACATTTTATGCTTAAGACCTTCCACCATTCTTGTAGCCCGTCTTTGGACCCGTTCAATTTTGTCAATAACTCTAAAGATTCCATCAATCAGTATAGTCTGGAGTACAGAAGGGAAAGGGGGGACATGATTGAAACATTTAAATATGTTAAAGGGTTAAATAATGTTAAGGAGGGAAGTGTTTTTCATAGGAAAGTGAACACAAGAACAAGGGAGCACAATCTGAGGTTAGTTGTGGGAAAGATCAGAAGCCACGTGAGAAAATATTATTTTACTGAAATAGTAGTAGATGCTTGGAACAAACTTCCAGGAGACATTGGTTGGTAAATCCACAGTAACTGAATATGTCTGGGATAAGATAAAATACAGGAAATAGTATAAGGGCAGACTAGATGGACCATGAGGTCTTTTTCTGCCGTCAATCTTCTATGTTTCTATATTTCTGTCTCTAACTTTTCTTTCTTAGGTGCCTCCCCATATCCTGGCTTACAAATAGATGAAGTCTTCTTCAGAAAGTTAAAAGAAGGCATGTGCATGAAAGCTCCGGATTTTGCAACCCCAGAAATGTATGTGTTTGTGTGTTTGTGTGTGTGCGCGCACACACACTTTTATTTCAAATATGTATTCTGATTTTAAGGTGCACATAAAAATACCAAACATCCTAGAGTTTTAGAAGGGCAGAGCTGCAGTATGTCCAAGAATAATGCTTATAAATTACAGTGGTACCTCTACTTATGAACTTGATTTGTTCCGTGACCAGGTTCTTAAATAGAAATGTTGGTAAGAAAAAGCAATTTTCCCCATAGAAATCAATATAAAAGCAAATAATGTGTGCGATTGGGGAAACCACAGGGAGGGTGGAGGCCCTGTTTCCTCCCAGAAATTTCTAGAATGGCCCCACAGAGGCTTCTCTCCGCCTTTTCTGGCCCTGTTTCCTCCAAGGAGATTCCTAGAGAGGCCCCACAGAGGCTTCTCCCCACCTTTTCCAGCCCTGCTCCCTCCAAGGAGATTCCTAGAGAGGCCCCACAGAGGCTTCTCGCTGCCTTTTCCAGTTACAGTTTCGGAGGCCTGGGTTTGTAAGTGGAAAATGGTTCTTGAGAAGAGGCAAAAAAATCTTGAACATCCGGTTCTTATCTAGAAAAGTTCGTAAGTAGAGGCATTTGTAGGTAGAGGTACCACTGTATTCTGTGCCTAACTTCTACATTCAAAGAAATCCATAGGACAATCCCTCAGTTAGTTTGTACAGTAATAATTGTATTAAGGAGAAAAAAAAGAGGAAACATTATTTTTAAATCAAATCAATGAAAAGAATACATACAGTTTCTATTCACGGTGAGCGGAGAAGGAAACAAAGTGAATATGCTCCATATTGCCAATTATTGTTTTTGTTTTTGTTTTATTAATCAAATTTCTCACTTATGTTTACAAAGAACGTCAATGGTTTGCAAAGAACATCATAAAATATTAAAATGTGATTGAAAAGGATAATTAAAAACAGAGTTTAAAAAAACCAACGTTAAAATAAGTTCAAAGTAAGAAGTTGAAGTTAAAAAAAATGACGTGGCTAAAAGTCCCCAAGGAGTTGGGTGGCATAGAAATTTACTTACTTACTTAATTAATTGAATGGGGTTTAATAAGGCGGATGGGCCATCCACAAGCCAATCAGCCATCCCCAGGATTGCATAATATAAAGATGAGCCTGGGTGGCGCAGCAGGTAGAGTGCTGTACTGCAGGCCACTGAAGCTGACCTGTAGATCTGAAGGTCAGCGATTCAAATCTCATCACCGGCTCAAGGTTGACTCAGCCTTCCATCCTTCCGAGGTGGGTAAAATGAGGACCCAGATTGTGGGGGCAATAGCCTTGCTCTGTTAAAAAAAGTGCTATTGCTAACATGTTGTAAGCCGCCCTGAGTTTAAGGAGAAGGGCGGCATAAAAATCAAACAAACAATCAAACAAACAAACAAACAAACAAACAAACAAACAAACAAACAAACAAATAACACAGAGACTTCCATGTTAATTGGCAGAGCCCAGGTGTGGTTTCCTACTTACCTTGCTGCGGGTTTACTTCCTCCCACGCCGCGTGGGTGCGCATAAGCTTTGCCCACACAAGGACAGTGCCAAAAAATTCCTGGGGGGGCGGGGAGCTGAAAACAAGTTGATGACCGCATGCACAGTGCTGGAAACTCAGCTTCTGTGCATGCTCAGAATAATTTTTTTTTTAAAAAAAATCAATTTTTTTAAATTAAAAAAAACCCTGAACCGGCACTGAACCAGATAGGTGATGTCATTGTGACATCACCAGTGGATCGCTACCCGTTCAAGTGAATTATTTATTTATTTTATTTTATTTATTGGATTTGTATGCCGCCCCTCTCCGCAGACTCGGTCTGAACCCACACCTGGCAGAGCCAAGTCTAAAACAATCTTCTGAAATGTCCGGTACCAAGTGTAGAGGCAATGGCAGAGAAGGTTTAATTGAAATATTTCCTTTCTGTTTTAAAAGTAAAATGGAAGAAGGGATCTTTTCCCTCTTCTGCAAATAAGAGAGAAGAAAACAGGAAAGTTGTGAAAGGAACAGGGATTGGAAGGGCACAATATTGCATGGAAGAGGTCAGAGAGATCTGGGACTATCTGGATTTTGATGGGAGCAGCTGGAGTTTGTAACTTTCCTTTCTTTGCATTTTAAAATTTCAATTCTGAGCTTGCAGAGTACTGCTGGTATCTCAAATATAAAGCACATGGTCTTCTTTTGAGGATTGATTGCACCTCCTTGTTCCTGACTTGTTTTACAAATTTTTTCTATCTCCTTGGAACCAGTCATAACTGTAAAGCTCTCATAACTAGGTATAATTTAAAGAGGAAAAAAAATTCAGTTATTTTGGCTGTAGTGTTTAAATTATTAAAAGGGACTAATTATTTTAAACTGTTCAGTTATCAACAATCATGATAACAAATAAACAACACATCTAATTGAACGTACTTCTAAAGCAATCATTATTTACCATATAAGTTCCCTAAACAACTATAGGAACCCCATTAGCTTTGGCCATATTCTTCTAAAATTACTTTTATAGTCCTCCTGGAGTCTGCTGTTAAAGGAGAGATGGGATTCTCAATAGATATCCAACAATGCACATGTACTGCAGAATAATACACTCTGCCAACAACTTGTTCCTTTATGTTCCAACTTCCAAGGGTGCTCAGCCAATGCAAATACATGATAAAATTTATGGGTAGCTGTCCAATGGCAAAACTATGGAGTTTATTTCTCTGTTTGGCCCTATTATTATTTTAGTGAATGCTAAATTGAAGGAACAGATCGGAAATTATCAGAGACTGCGATATAGTATCTGAAGTAGCTGCTGATGTTTGGCTTGAAACCAGTACAGAGACTTGATAAATTTGGAACACATGAAAGACCGATATGAACAAAAGTTTAGCCAGTACTTGGAAGGCTTTTGCTAAGTTAGAAAAAGCTTTTAGATAATTATAGATAATTATAGTATTAAAATACGATGCAGTAGGCTACATTCAAATTCCCATTAAAGTGCTCCCTTGCCTGAAATTTATACTGGCAACAAAACATCCCATCAACTCCAATGTTTCTAGCTGTATCCTGCCCTTATTTTGTTCCCATCCTCTATTTTAAACAGCCTCATGGAATCATTAGAACAAAAATCAATGTTTTTCTCCTGCAACCATCACAGAGCCAAAGTATATAAGCATTTTTCACTTCATCTCTCTTTTGGAAACTTCATATATAATTTTATTTTTTAAAAATTAACAAATGGCTCTTCAAAGAAATCCAATTAAAGTTCTTACTCAAGGTATAAATAACCAGGCTCAAATGATCATTCTTTTGCATAGTATGCAGTGATGGGCTCCTAGGGGTACAGTCATGTACGCAGAACCGGTAGAATATTTTTGATTTTTTTTTTCTTTTTTTCCCTTCTGGTTTCTGGGTATGTTTTTCCTAACACAGTACATGAGGTTGAATGTGTATAATTTTAAAAGAGCTGTGTGTGTTTGTGTGTACATACATATACAATTTATATAGAATGGAATAGAATAGAATAGAATAGAATTTTATTGGCCAAGTGTGAAGGAATTTGTCTTGGTGCATATGCTCTCAGCGTACATAAAATAAAATATACATTTGTCAAGAATCATGTGGTACGACACTTAATGATTGTCATAGGGGTCAAATAAGCAATGAAGAAGCAATATTAATAAAAATCTTATGATATAAGCAACAAGTTACAGTCATACAGTCCTAAGTGGGAGGAAATGGGTGATAGGAATGATGAGAAAAACTAGTAGAATAGAAGTGCAGGTTTAGTAGAAAGTCTGACAGTGTTGAGGGAAATATTTGTTTAGTAGAGTGATAGCGTTCGGAAAAAACCTGTTCTTGTATCTAGTTGTCTTGGCGTGCAGTGCTCTGTAGCGACGATAATATATATTTTAATATATATTTTTCTGTGCCTGTGTGTAATATGTATGTACACATATGACATATATGCATAGAATTAAAGAGTATATTTTGGATGTTCAGTAATGGTAAATAGATAAGGAAATTGTATCTCTTTAAGGTGAGGAGAGGCCAGGCACCCTAACCCAAGTGATGTCAAGTTGGCCACCTTTAAGCCACTCACAAGACCTTTAAACCACCCCCGGTCACATGATTGTCAAGCCACTCCCACCTGGTCACATGGCTGCCAAGCCACACCCACAAAATAAGCCATGCCCACAGCATGGTAGTAAATTTTTATGCATACTTCACTGCAAGGACCTATCTCTCTCGAGAAAATTCTGATACTGAGAAAAGTAGAAGGAAAGATAAGATGATGACCGAAAGCAAGTTGGAAAGACTCAATTCCAGCGACAATTAATTTCATGAAAAGTTTTTTTAAAAAAAGGGAAAAGTGGCCATATAATCTTAACAATTAAAAAATGGAGCTCATATGGAAGGACAAAGGTAAAAAGTGGTCCACAAAATGAAACTAATTATGCAGAGATAAAGCTTATAATTCTTCTGGGTTTGTTTGGTTTTTTGGGCAGATACCGTATTATGCTTAGCTGTTGGCAAGGAGATCCAAATAAAAGACCACGGTTCTCAGAGCTGGTGGAAATATTAGGGGACCTACTTCAGGCTAATGTACAACAGGTATGTAGAAAACTGTGGTGTGTCATGCTCTTCCCCTGGGGCCCGCCAAGTGACATTGCTTATTATTATAAATGTAAGGGAGCTGAACTAGCTTATACTGTAATGTTTCAGTTTAATTGTATGATCAATCGAACTGTTTTAAGATAGGTAGAGAAATTTTTAAAACTTATTACATATTTGTGAGTTTTACACTGCTTTTATAACAATTAGTCTCACCATTTTCTCTTCTGTCTTCATAGGACGGCAAAGATTACATACCTTTGAATACTCTATTACCAGAGGATACTGACTCTGACCTTTGCTCTCCAAATTCCTCTGATCTTCATGAGAGGAAACACAGTTCAGTACCAACCTTGACTAATGCAAGTGCTGAAATTTTGGGGTAAGATGAAATGTTAAATAAAGTTTAGGAAGGAAGTGTTTTTAATGGGAAAGTGGACGCAAGAACAAGGGGGTGCAATCTGACGTTAGTTGGGGGAAAGATCAGAAGCAACGTGAGAAAATATTATTTTACTGAAAGAGTAGTAGATGCTTGGAACAAACTTCCAGCAGACGTGGTTGGTCCCTGTTGTACATACTCTTGATCAGTTGGAGGATGATGAAGATATTGAGGACTCAGATTCAGATAGTGTTTATGAAGTAGTGGGGGGCCCGGAGTTACAGGTAGTAGAACAGGTGGGAGGCCAGCTACAGGATGGGGCTGAGTTCAGGATCTAGTGAGGGAGAATTAGAGGCACGCTGGGTTAATCCTAAATTCAGAAGAATTCAGAAACATAGATAGCAATGATCTGGAAGAAGATATTAAGGAGATGAATGGGTTAAATAATTGAGGTAATTGGCACGTCGTGGGACTAGTAAATAAGAAGGGTGGAGTTTCAATGTTGCCAAACAAAAAGATGTTGATTTTTTATGCCGCTCTCCAAGTAAGCCAAGTATTCTGTGTGATTAGCTGTCTGTCTGCTGTTTTTTAGTGAGCATGCTTTTACGAAATAAATCTTGTCTAGCAGAGCAGGAGAAGGAATGTAAGGAATGCAATTAAGACAGATAAAAGAGCCAGGAGAGATACGCCAGTATGAAATGTGTGTATAACCGGAAGAGAAGAGAATAAAATGGAGTTTCTTTGTTTATAAAATAATGTGTTTGATAAACGTTATTTGCACTTGCTGAATTTCCACCAGAAACCAGAACAGTCCCAAATAAACTTCTGTTCCCCATACTACTGAACAGATTACAGAACTATGATTGTAATTGATATCTCCCTTAAAGCTCCACAGGGTCTCCAAACTTGGTAACTTTAAGACTCGTGGACTTCAACTCCCAGTATTCCTCAACCAGACATAGATAGCTGAGGAATTCTGGGAGTTGAAGTCCACAGGTTTTTAAATTGCCACGTTTGGTGAACCCCTACTCCACAAGGAGGCTAAAATGTTTACTGAGATTGAGAGAACCTCAATAAATGCTACCTAACAAACAGTCCATATTGTATTTAATAATTTGTAAAATTCATTGCAATTCCAAAAGTTGGCGTGGCCATTGAAAAAAACCCACAACCCTGTAAAACTGTAATTCAACATTGATTAGATGTGGTGGTTGAACCTCTGCAGGTAGCAGGCAGAATCCAACAGTTGAGAAATTCTACCAATGGTAAAACAGCTCATCCTCTAACACAGTGTTTCCCAACCTTGGCCACTTGAAAATATCTGGACTTCAACTCCCAGAATTCCCCAGCCAGCATTCGCTGGCTGGGGAATTCTGGGAATTGAAGTCCAAATATCTTCAAATGGCCCAGGTTGGGAAACACTGCTCTAGTGTTTCAACTCAAACTTAGGAGTTCATGCTTTAAGGTGGTTTTTATTTTTACATTAATCAAATTATTCAGCCACTCTCATCTCACCAAAAAAGACTCTGGATGGCGTCCAAAAATATGATACAACAAAAAGCAGGTATTACAGGTGAGCATGAAATAAATGCCATATACAAATAGTAACCATACAAGATTCGTAAAAATGTAATATTCTTAGTATCAGACATAATTTGTGAATATTCTTTTTATAATTAGTAAAAACTGTCAGGCATTACTTATGCTGTCATCAATGATAAAATATTCACATGTAGCTACTGTATAGTAATGTTTTGAAATTGATATTATCTAAAAAAAACTTTTTTCCCTGTTTACTTTCTAAGGAAATATGTTCATGCTTTCAAGATGAAACCATTCCAGAGAGTCTTTGAAGAAAGTTCACCTAAGCACAAATTTCAGCCTGATGTAAGTAAGTCCTAAAATATGCTTTAGATTCAGTTCTAAATTGATGAACTGAAGACAACTAAATGTTGAGATACTTAATTTCCTCAAGGTCAGTTGCTGTGTGGAAGAATAATTTCATACCGGTTGTTTTTGGGTTATAGAGTTAGCAATAGCACTTAGGCTTATATACACTTCACAGTTGTTTACGACCCTCTCTAAGCTGTTTACATAGTTGGCATATTGTTCCCAACAATCTGGGTCCTCATTTTACCCACCTTGGAAGGATTAAAGGCTGAGACAACCTCGAGCCAGTGAGAATTGAACTCTGGCAATCAGCAGAAATATCCTGCAATACTGCATTCTAACTGTTGTGGTTGGCTCTGGCCCAGATCCTGCCCCAAGGAATGTGGAGGTGGATGCAGGGGAAACATCAACATGTCATAGGCCTGTTTTATTGCCGACAGAGGCAGGTAGTGCAGTTTCCTCGGACGAAGAAGGTGGAGGTGACTTGGTTCTAGATATTGACAAAGTTGAACGGGTCCAAAGATGGGCTACAAAATGGTGGAAGGTCTTAAGCATAAAACTTATCAGGAAAGACTTAATGAATTCAATGTGTATAGTCTGGAGGACAGAAGGGAAAGGGGGGACATGATCGAAACAATTAAATATGTTAAAGGGTTAAATAAGGTTCAGGAGGGAAGTGTTTTTAATAGGAAAGTGAACACAAGAACAAGGGGGCACAATCTGAGGTTAGTTGGGGGAAAGATCAGAAGCAACATGAGAAAATATTATTTTACTGAAAGAGTAGTAGATCCTTGGAACAAACTTCCAGCAGACGTGGTTGGTAAATCCACAGTAACTGAATTTAAACATGCCTGGGATAAACATATATCCATCCTAAGATAAAATACAGGAAATAGATGGACCATTAGGTCTTTTTCTGCGTCAATCTTCTATGTTTCTATGTTTATTTAATGCTCCTCTTATTCTAGGACAATGATGGTGAACCTACGGCATGGGTACCACAGGTAGCACATGGAGTCATATATTCTGGCATGTGAGCCGTTACTCTAGTTCAGCTCCGATTCAGTTCAATTCAATTCAATTTATTAGATTTGTATGCCGCCCCTCTCCGTAGACTTGATGTGCACATGTGTGCTGGCCAACTGAATTTTTGTTCACCTGGAGGCTCTGGGAGGGCATGTTTGGCTTCTGGAGAGTCTCTGGAGGGAATGGGCAGGGCATTTTTGCCTCTAGAGTCTGGGGAGGGTGGAAAATGGGCCTACTGGGCCCACCAGAGTTTGGGAAATGGGCTGTTTCAGGCCTCCAGGGGACCTTGGGAGAGGGAGGCCATTTTCGTTGACCCAGGTATTGAATTATGAGTGTGGGCACTCACACATGTGCAATATCACATAGACATACATGGTTTCATCACCTGGGGGAAAAAGGTTCACCATCACTGTCCTAGGAGCTAAATGTGGATGGACGTACAGAGAGACAGAGAGACAGAGAGAGGGTCATCATAACTTGAGTTGGATTGGGAGTAGGAAATGAGTTCGAGGCTACTCTGTTCCCGAAAGAAATGCCGGCCAACAGAAGGCCAAGCACCACAAGAAATAACTGAAACCACCTGGATCTCCAAAACCTATTACTGTTAACTCTCAAACCTTTAATCCAGCTGTATTCCTTTTTAAGTAACATAGAAACATAGAAACATAGAAGACTGATGGCAGAAAAAGACCTCATGATCTATCTAGTCTGCCCTTATACTATTTTCTGTATTTTATCTTAGGATGGATATATGTTTATCCCAGGCATGTTTAAATTCAGTTACTGTGGATTTATCTACCACGTCTTCTGGAAGTTTGTTCCAAGGATCTACTACTCTTTCAGTAAAATAATATTTTCTCATGTTGCCTTTGATCATTCCCCCAACTAACTTCAGATTGTGTCCCCTTGTTCTTGTGTTCACTTTCCTATTAAAAACACTTCCCTCCTGAACCTTATTTAAGTCTTTGACATATTTAAACGTTTCAATCATGTCCCCCCTTTTCCTTCTGTCCTGCAGACTATACAGATTGAGTTCATGAAGTCTTTCCTGATACGTTTTATGCTTAAGACCTTCCACCATTCTTGTAGCCCGTCTTTGGACCCATTCAATTTTGTCAATATCTTTTTGTAGGTGAAGTAAGAAATGGCTTAAGCAGTGGTGAGGATTTGGCGAAACCATGGCTTGCTGTAACTCTTTGGAAAATCTGTCCCTCAAAAGGGCTTCCAGGCTGGGTTCCAACACACCAGAAAGAAAAAGAGAGACTTAATCTATCTTTCTCCCTCCTTTCCCTTTCTCCACCATTCATGGGGCTGGACCAAAGCCATTGTTATCACCATTCCCATTACAAATTCCGCTTAAAAAAATATATATTTTAAAAGTTTCTGGAAAAGACATTGATTATGGTGCAGATGATTTCTCCCTTCCCACTTTCCTCTGGTTCAAGATTTTAACAGAAGCCTGGAAAGAATTAATGAGATTCTTAAAGCGCTTATTGAGATCTAAACTCAAGGAACTCAGTGAATATGTTTGTTTGTTTGTTTGTTTGTTCATTCATTCATTCATTTGTTTGATTTTTATGCTGCCTCTCTCCATGGACTCGGGGCGGCTAACAAGAGTGGTAAAAACAGCATGTGACAATCCAATACTAAAACAGCTAAAAACCCTTGTTATAAAACCAATCATACATACAAACATACCATGCATAAATTGTAGAAGCCTAGGGGGAGAGAATATCTCAGTTCCCTCATGCCTGAGGACAGAGGTGGGTTTTAAGGAACTTACGAAAGGCAAGGAGGGTGGGGGCTATTCTAATCTCTGGGGGGAGTTGGTTCCAGAGGGTCGGGGCCGCCACAGAGAAGGCTCTTCCCCTGGGTCCCGCCAAATGACATTGTTTAGTTGACGGGACCCGGAGAAGGTCAACTCTGTGGGACCTAACTGGTTGCTGGGATTTGTGCGGCAGAAGACGGTCCCCGAGATAATCTGGTCCGGTGCCATGAAGGGCTTTATAGGTCATAACCAACACTTTGAATTGTGACCGGAAACTGATCGGCAACCAATGCAGACTGCGGAGTGTTGGTGTGACATGGGCATATTTAGGGAAGCCCATGATTGCTCTCGCTACATTCTGCACGATCTGAAGTTTCCGAACACTTTTCAAAGGTAGCCCCATGTAGAGAGCATTACAGTAGTCGAGCCTCAAGGTGATGAGGGCATGAGTGACTGCGAGCAGTGACTCCTGATCCAGATAGGGCTGCAACTGGTGCACCAGGCGGACCTGGGCAAACGCCCCCCTCGCCACAGCTGAAAGATGTTGTTGATCCATATATCATGCATAAAAATTGAAGGTCCATCGTATTATAGATATTAATAAGAAGAATGAGCACAAGTTCAACTAAGCAAAATGCATCCATTGACTATGTATCATTTCCCTCATAAATCACAACCCCCCCCCCCTACAAAGTTATTTGTTTCTGGACATGAAATGAATAAATTTATTTATTTATTTATTTATTATTTGGATTTGTATGCTGCCCCTCTCCGAAGACTCGGGGCGGCTCACAACAGTGAAAACAAATCATAATAATCCAATTAATTAAAATATTTAAAGATTTAAAAAACCCCATATGCTAACAGACACACACACAAGCATACCATGTATATATTAAACGTGCCCAGGGGGAGATGTTTAATTTCCCCATGCCTGACGGCAAAGGTGGGTTTTGAGGAGTTTACGGAAGGCAGGAAGAGTAGGGGCAGTAAATACATTTTTCCTCATCACGATGCTACTGTGAATCTTGCAAATAAAGCTATCTTTTCTACATTTCACAAGACAAAGTATAATATTTTGAAATGTTATGCATCAAGATAGTTTTTGGCAATGTTATAAAAGAAAACCCAAACCTTCATAATCAGAATTCTATTCTCTTTCAGAATTATCAAGCTGAGGGGAGAATGTTGCTGCCTTTGAAACAGCTAAAACGTTTTACATGGACTGGGATCAGACCAAAGCAAACTTTTGGGAGGTATTTCTTTCTTTCATTTATTAAACATATTTTCAGCTTACTGGTTGGTAAACAGGTTCTATGAAAATATATCACAATATGATAGAATAAATAAAACAATCGTAATAAAACAAAAATCAAAACTGCATAGTTAACTATAAAAACATAATACTGTATTCAGTCCTGAGAAGAGGATAATATGAGAAAGAAACTCAAAATGATTGAGTTTTCCTATTGCCTATAGTACTTACTTACTTACTTACTTACTTACTTACTTACTTACTTACTTACTTACTTACTTATTAAATTTGTATGCCGCCCCTCTCCGTAGACTCGGGGCAGCTCACAGCAGTGATAGAAACAATGTACAATACAAATCTAAAAACCCATAATTTAAAAAACATGCACACAACACACCATACATAAATTATATAGGCCTAGGGAAGATATTTCAATTCCCACATGCCTGATGGCAGAGGTGGGTTTTGAGAAGTTTACGAAAGGCAAGGAGGGTGGAGGCAATTCTGATCTCTGGGGGGAGTTGGTTCCAGAGGGCCGGGGCTGCCACAGAGAAGGCTCTTCCCCTGGGTCCTGCCAAATGACATTGTTTAGTCGATGGGACCCGGAGAAGGCCAATTCTGTGGGACCTAACTGGTCGCTCGGATTCGTGCGGCAGAAGGCGGTCCCAGAGATATTTTGGGACTGCCTATGTTTCATTTAAGATGTGGCAGAGGAAAGTTGATGGGTTTTCAAGATCTTGCTATTCTAAAACAGCATTCTAGTGTCTGTTTTTTGATAAAATAAGGGCTGACACTTCCCAAATTAACTTTCACCATACTACTGAATAGATTGCAGGAAGAATTATGATTGTAACTGATATCTCCCTTAAAGCTCCACAGGGTCTCCAAACTTGGAGACTTTAAGACTTATGGACTTCAACTTCCAGAATTCCTCAAACAGCCATGGCTGGTTGAGGAATTCTGGGAGTTGAAGTCCACAAGTCTTAAAGTTGCCAAGTTTAGAGACCCCGACTCCACCAGAAGGCTAAAACTTTTACTGAGATTAAGAGAATCCTGCAAGTCTGATTTTGCTGTACCCCTTCCTCTTCATAACTTTGAGAGGAATCTGCCTGAACCACTTCTGAAAGTTATCTAGAACTTCTGCACTTAAACACTTCGGTTCTTTTTACCTAGGCTACATCTCATTTTTTCCATCTTCCATAAAGATCTTCTTCTTTACTCTAACTCAGGGATGGGCAAGAGGCGGGATGGCTCAAGCAGGCAGGGTGGCAGGCGCATCTCCTGGCCGAACAGCTCGAAGAGGTGGCCAATGTAGTGGTCTGCCCGCCAAGGAGCTGCAGGAGTCCGGGGAGGAGACCAGCGAGGCGCTGCTGGAGTCCAGGCCGCTCTTAGCCAGGCACAGGCAGCAGGAGGGCCGCGGGAAAGCAGGGCCGAGGTCCAGAGCGGAACAGCTGCTGCGGGTGCTGTAGGCCATGGCTGGGGTGCTTCTGTTCCGGGCATCCAGCACTATGCTTCGGGTACAAATCTGCATATGTGCAGGAAGCTAAAGGGGATGCACGCACAGATACGCACCACCCACCACCAAACCGTTGCAGTAGGGCCGCGAGTGGCTGCCGTTTTACTGCTCTATGTTGACTAGTTAATTTTATTGATACTTTAATCAAAACACTACCTCTTCAGCATTTTTATTTGACATTAATTACATGATGATGTTTCTAAAGACTAAATAGCAAAATTCAGTAATAGTAAACTTGTTGTAAGTACAGTGATACCTTGTCTTACAAACGCCTCATCATACAAACTTTTCGAGATACAAACCTGGGGTTTAAGATTTTTTTGCCTCTTCTTACATACTATTTTCACCTTACAAACCACCGCCACCACTGGGATGCCCCACCTCCGGACTTCTGTTGCCAGCGAAGCACCTGTTTTTGCGCTGCTGGGATTCCCCTGAGGCTCCCCTCCATGGGAAACCCCATCTCTGGACTTCCGTGTTTTTGTGATGCTGCAGGGGAATCACAGGAGGGGGATCCCAGCAGGGCAAAAACGGGTGCTTCGCTGGCAACGGAAGTCCGGAGGTGGGGTTTCCCAGAGAGGGGAGCCTCAGTGAAATCGCAGCATCGCAAAAACACAGAGGTCCGGAGGTGGGGGTTTCGAGGACTTCAGTGTTTTTGCAATGCTGCGATTTCACTGATGCTCCCTTTGCTGGGAAACCCCACCTCCGGACTTCCGTTGCCAGCGAAGTGCTCATTTTTGCGATGCTGGGATTCCCCTGCTGGGATTCCCTTGCAGCAATGCAAAAACACAGAAGTCCGGAGGTGGGGTTTCCCATGGAGGGGAGCCTCAGGGGAATCCCAGCAGCACAAAAACGGGCACTTCGGCTGGCAAAAGGGGTGAATTTTGGGCTTGCACGCATTCATCGCTTTTCCATTGATTCCTATGGGAAACATTGTTTCGTCTTACAAACTTTTCACCTTAAGAACCTTGTCCCGGAACCAATTAAGTTTGTAAGACAAGGTATCACTGTATATTCTTTGATGTCCAGCTAAAGAGACTCTTTTTTTTCCACTTACAGTTTCTACCCTGGAAACAGAAGCAAGGGAGCTGTCTTTTTGGACACGGCTGAGCCAAATCATTACAGTTTAAGTTTTGATCATATCACCGAAACGATGCAGTCACGTACCTGTAGCAAAACAATGCGGGAAGAGAAACTAGTGCAGGATCTATCCCCTTCCAGCCTCAATTCAATGGTGCGCCATTCTACTTGCTAACGTTACCATGCCTGTCTTTTGAACTGCAGGTCTCTGCCACTTCAGTGCACCAAATATTATTTTGCTGTTCATTAATTCATCATCACCTTGCTCAGTTTCCCAAAAAATATTTCTATAATGCAACTCCACACATCAGCATGCATGAGACCCTGTCCAATAGCTGAAAGCAACATAAATAGGAGGAAGGGGAGTTATATATGCATGTTGCCTTATTTATTTACAGTATTAAAGGTGGGAGAGAAATATAGTACAGAAGAAGAGCTATTTGCTGGAGGGAATGAAAATCTTGTCCGTTGATCTCCCCAGTTCCGAACATCAGATTAATGCTCTGGATTTCTTTGTTTTTTTCATACTGCACTGTGCAACGTTTGCTATTTCCAAAACAGCTGCCAATCTAATCTTTTGTAAGGCTGACTTCACACCTTTACTAGCCATTATGACACTTTTAAAAATGATTTAAACCAAATGTGGTACCCTTCTGGATGAACAGGCATAGTTCAATAATAAACAGAAAACAGAAACATTGATTTAGGGACAGTTTCTATCTTTGCACAAGAAGAAACTAATCTGAAAAAGTGGTTACTGAAATGGTGGTCATTGAAACAGATGTCTATGTGCCGCCTCTATGTTGGTTGAGGCAGGTAGGATTCCCTTGAGTTCTATTTGTTGGGGGTCAAGGGAAAGGGAGGGTTTTGCCTTCTCTTTCTGCTCAAGATCCCCATGGACAATTGGTGGGCCAGTGAGACACAGAATGCTGGACTTGACGGGCTTTGGCCTGATTCAGCATGGCTCTTCTTATGTTCTTAAAGTGGCCCAACCAAATATTCAGCTGGCTCCATCATTAGATTAGATTATTATTAGAGTTGTAAGGGACCTTGTAGGTCATCTAGTTCAACCCCTTCCCCCTACTCAAGCAGGAGTCCCTACACCAGTGGTGGCAAACCTATGGCATGGCTATATCTGTTGGCATGTGAGCCATTGCCTAATCTCAGCTCCAGTATGCATGAGTGTGCTGGCCAGCTGATTTTTGGCTCACACAGAGGCTCTGGGAGGGTGTTTTTGGCTTCTAGAGAGCCTTCGGGGGGATGGGGGAGAGCATTTTTACCCTTCCCCGGCTCCAGGGAAGCCTTTGGAGCCTGAGGACGGTGAAACACGAGCCTACTGGGCCACCAGAATTTGGAAAACAGGCCATTTCTCTCCTCCAGAGGGCCTCCAGGAGGCAAGGGAAGCTGTTTTTGCCATCGCAAGGTATTGAATTATGGGTGTGGGCACTCGCGCATGCACAATTGCACATGCCAATGCTTTTTCGGCATCTGAAGTAAAAATGTTTCGCCATCACTGCCCTACATCATTTTGGACAAATGGCAGTCCAATCTCCCTTTGAAAGTCTCAAGCGTTGGAGCGCTCACAACCTCCGTAGAGGGAAGCCATTGTCTCACATTAGCAATTGTTGAGGGCCAACAATAGAGAATCCCAAGTGTCTTTTTGGGTGTCTCAAGTTGAGGACAGAGTATACCCTCATACCCGTAGAAGTAATTCATTCAGTAATTATCATACCTATAGAAATACAGGTAGTCCTTGAGTTACAACAGTTCATTCAGTGGCCATTCAAAGTTACGCTACTGAAAAAAGTGACTTAAGACCGTTTTTTTCACACTTTAAGACCACCGCAACATCTTCATGACCATGTGGTTGAAATTCAGGCACTTGGCAAGTGATTCATCTTTATGACGGTCGCAGTGGCCTAAAGGTTGTGTGATAATCACTTTTTGCGAACTTCAAGCAAAACCAATTGGGGAAGCCAAATTCATTTAACAAACGTGTTACTAACTTAACAATTGCAGTGATTGACTTAACAGCTGTGGCAAGAAAAATGTAGTAAAACAGGGCAAATTGTGGTCATAAGTCGAGGACCAACTTATTATTATTATTTATTGGATTTGTACACCGCCCCTCTCCGCAGACTCGGGACGGCTAACAACAATGATAAAAAACAACATGTAACAATCCAATTTAATAAAACAACTAAAAACCCTTATTATAAAAACCAAACATACACACAAACATACCATACATAACTTGTAATGGCCTAGGGGAAGGAATATCCTAACTCCCCCATGCCTGGCGACAAAGGTGGGTCTTGAGTAATTTGCGAAAGACAAGGAGGGTGGGGGCTGTTCTAATCTCTGGGGGGGGGAGTTGATTCCAGAGGGCCGGGGCCACCACAGAGAAGGCTCTTCCCCTGGGGCCCGCCAAACGACATTGTTTGGTCGACGGGACCCGGAGGCCAACTCTGTGGGACCTTATCGGCCGCTGGGATTCGTGCGGTAGTAATTTGATTCATTACATGCTTTATACAAGTCTAAGATAAGGTGTTTCTAAAGAAATGTACTACAGTATACATTGGGCTAAATAAATATACATAGAATTGCTTTTTTTAAAAAAAGTTATTTTGAAAGTAATACGCTGATAGAGTAACAAAAATTTCTATATGTATTTCTTATATTATATTCAGATTTTGTATTATAAAATAGCCAATGGCAACATAGGAAGAAGAATTAGTTGAAGTTAGCCTATTGAGGATAAACCTAGTATTGTATTGTAGCTAATCCATATGGGAATGAGAAGGTTAAGAAATCTCTTTATAAAATACTGCTGAACTCAAAACTGCTGGTGCTATTTTAGCTGTAATACTTATTTAATGCTAAAACCGTCTTGCAAGCTTCATTCACGCTGAAGGTTGGGAAGCATTGCTTTGGTTCATTAATGAACCACTGGATGTTAATCTGTCAAAGCCATTCATGTTAGTCATGCTTACATTCCACTGACAGCAACGGAGCTGAGATTGTGCCTAAATTTGCTTCACTGGGGTCAGCCAACAGTTTTTGGCTTAGGTCCTATCCCAATTATTTTGAATGAAGTTTCATTGAACTCCAATGGAGTTCACGTCTGAGGAAACCTGCATAGTATTACATTGTTAAGTGTGTTTGGATTTTGGAACATTTTATAAAATCAATACGCCTATGCTCCTGATATTAAAAGTACACTTCATGAGAAAATAAAAATTTGAGGTTGGGATTTACCGTAATCTTCAATTTAGACTATTGGTTATAAATGGAAGTTTGTTTGTTTTTTAAAGTTCTAATGTTTGTAACAAGACTTTAAAAACTGGATGTAAATAGCATGTACCTGTACCTTAAGATTTTAAAGCTATTTTAATGTACTTTTTAAATTTTCAAAATAAAAATAAAAATAAATAAAATATACATTTTTATATAAAAAATAAAATTCATTCCAAGGTTTAAAGTAATGTTTGCAGGCGGTGGGGAGAAAAGGGGATGGAGAGAATTCAGTCATCTTTTGTTACATAGCTAGAAAAATATGTCAAGAAGTGTTAATCCTAAATCTAACTTCTTCTGTAATCTGATTAATAAAATAGCAATTAAAAATATTTGTAACTCCTTGGTGGATTGCTGCCTTGTCGTGGCCAAGGGGCTTGCGTAGCTCAATGAAGCTATGAGTTATGCTGTATTGAAACCAAGGGCATTAGAGAGTCCTTATCTTAATTCGCATGACATTTGGTGCATCAAAACTGGTGCTTGATATCTGAACATTTAGAAATCTGTTAACTGATAATGCAATGCGATGCTGTAATCTAAGGGATTACTACTGTAATCTCTGACTAATCCTACTTTGACCCTTATCTCCTTCTGTACTGATTGTAGTAACATGCAAGTCCTTAACTTCAAAGGTTATAACTAGGCCCTAGTAATCTGTGGTTGGTAATGTTTTCTTTCATTGGAAATTTCTTTCAACAGTCAATGATTCAGTCCATGAACTAGCACAGATGGGTTTCTAAAATGAACTGTCTATAATCTCTCCCCCTTCCCAGTTATATCTAACAAATACCTTGGTTAGATCTAACTAACAGCTCCATCCACAGATTCAGCAATACCATAAGGTAAAAAATAATCAGAAACTTCAATTCGTGCAACAAACAACAAAGATTCTAAGCTACAGTGTTCTGTCGAGCTCTCTGGTAGAATCCTCCCGAAAATTCACAGATACAATTTCAGACACACACACACACACGTTTGAAAATTCAAAACAATGTTCTTTATACCGAAAATGCAAATAAACGAAGCACTCTTTTTGTATAGCAAAGAGCACTCGTCTCCAAACAAACTGGTAATTTGTACAAGTCCCTTATCAGTTCTGTGATACTTAGCTTGCAGCTGTGAGGCAATTCAGTCCTCCTTCTTTCACAAAGTGAAACACACTTTGCTCTGGTTTAGTTTCAAAGCGGGGGAAAATCAGCACACAAAGGTCAAAGTCAGTAAAGCAGTCACGAAACACAACGATCAGATAATCCTCCACAATGGCCAAACCCACAGGCTGCTATTTATAGCAGCCTCACTAATTACCACAGCCCCACCCAACCACAGGTGGCCTCATTTTCTTTTATAATAATCTCTCAGTTGTTGCTGCCTATGCATCGCTCTCCGCATGCCTGGCTGTATCATTAACTCTTGTTCCGAATCCAAGGAGGAGCTAGATAATTGATCTCTTTCTGAGCTGTCTGCCACACCCTCCTCCTCCCTGTCACTCATGTCTTCTTGGTCAGAGGAGCCTTCATCAGCAGATTCCACCGGGAGCAAAACAGGCCTGCAGCATGTGGATGTCTCCCCCACATCCACAGTCTTTGGGGCAGGAGCTGGGCCAGAGCTAACCACAACATACAGCAAGTGTATTTTCTTATAAGATCAGGCAGACAGATTCAGATCTTTGGGGGAAAGACACATTCAACTCACTACTCAATTATCAATTGCATTACAGTATTCCTAATAGAATTTTCAGCACAACTAAGATTTTATTGTGCATCATTTATAGAAGCTGTCATTTATGCCCAGGTACGATAGAGGTGATCTCAGGGTTCAGTGAATTCAGCAAACGTTCAAAAACGTGATAGCACTGAACAAGGGGAACTCGTGGCTACTCATGGTTATTGCAGTGTTACTGGGGTCATGATATTATGATTTGGGTGCTTAGAATCCGGCTTACAATCATGATAATGTAGTGACCCGTTGTTATTATTATTATTGTTATTGTTATTAAGATTTGTATGCCGCCCCTCTCCGAAGACTCGGGGCATCTCACAGCATATAATATAAAACAGTAAATACAAAGACAAATCTAATTAATTAAAAACTGCATAAGCTAAAAACCCGCTATATTAAAAATCAATCAAACAAATTCAAATCACAGCCATATATCCCATGTATTGGCCAGGGGGCCAAGATCTAATCACCCCAAGCTTGGCGACATAAGTGAGTCTTAAGACTGTTGCGAAAGGTGAGGAGGGTGGAGGCAGTGCGAATCTCCGGGGGGAGCTGGTTCCAGAGGGCCGGCCCCCCCACAGAGAAGGCTCTTCCCCTTGGTCCTGCCAAACGACATTGTCTGGTTGATGGGACCTGGGGAAGGCCAACTCTGTGGGACCTAACTGGTCGCTGGGATTCATACGGCAGAAGTAATCTGGCCCGATGCCTAATTTCAAATTTTAATACATGCTTTTATCTTTTGCCATACTTAAGATTTAAATAGGGAAATTATACATGTATTTTCTGGGTCATTGTGATAGATCAGTGTATATATTTTTTAAAATAGTTTATTAATTTTCCCTGCCTTTTTATATTTGATAAAGGGCACCAGGCAAACTTCCTGCAGCTTTTATTTTAAATCAGTTAAATAAATTTTCTAAAGCAAGGTCTAAATTAAAGAATCAAAAACCCAGATAAATTCATACAATATTGGCATTTTTGTATAATTACTGTAACATGAAGTTTACAAGTTTTTATACTTTACATAAAAATTACAGGGACTGTGCAGGTACAGAGGCCTTTACCATTTTTATTTTTGCAAATAACACTCCAAGTAGTAGAAAATTTCATAAAACTCAATTATTCAATGTTTTGAACGACCGTCAACATTTTTGTTAAAGCTGACAAGGGAATTTGAATAATAGGAAATGAAAATAATTTTCAGAGAGCTTTGGTTACTCTGAAATTTGCACTCTGTTGATGTAAGTAGTATGTTCTATTACTCGAACATGAGCAAACATTTCATGTTTTTATTTCCCAATGAACTTCTGTACTTCAAATAGGCAACGTGTCTTTTCAAAGAGTGTGATGAAAGAAAATGACCATTAATATAAGAAGTAGAATACAATACCCATATCTTTGCTTGCTCAAAGAAGCCATATTATTTCTGGAATTCTTTATTAAAAATACTGCTGTACATGTGAAAAGAATGAAAAACAGGATTATAAGGTAACACATAGTGGGATCATGACATCAGAATGTAACATACTGGTGCTTTTTAGGGGAAGATACTCACATCTAGAATTTTACTGAGACAAGGGCAAAATGAAAAACAAAATGAAATTACATCATATACCCCCCCAAATATTTACAGTGTAGCAGAAAACAAAAGTCCAAACAAGCAAGCTAAAACAGAACAATTTAAATTTAAACTAGTATTACATGATTTCAAAGGTTGTCCATTCTGTGCTTTATATACTATAAAATCAGGAAGGTCAGAATTGCTTCCCTGGGTGGAAAAAGTAGGCATTGCTTTTCAAAAATCCTTATTCAGCTTTAGAGATGACACACAAATGACGCTTCCTCTGAATGGAACGTGCTGGACAGCCTTCTCTCACTGGAATTTGCACTGGAGTGGTAGAATTCTCCCCCCAAAAAACACCAAGTAGAAAATTCAAAAACATGGACCACATAAAAACAAAACAAAAAAAATAAAAATAAAAATTCCATGTTGTTCTTATGCATCACCCAACAGCAATTATTTTTTTAGGTAACAGTTACATATGGAAATTTATTGGCTCTCTGTACTTTTCGTTTTGTAAAATTTACTTTAAAACAAGTCCTGAGATTACTGGGGCCAAGGAATGGATACCGTGTGCTGACAAGGATTTGCAAAACGCAACTTGTCTTTATGAGGTGGGCCTTGCTTTACTTACACAGCCAGGAGGAGCCCGAAGCCCTGCTTTACCCCTGCCTTTCCTGAATTATTGGTCCACAAAATAATCTGTCAAAAACTTTCCAATTGCTGCAACTGAAGAGATGATCCCCTTTCATTTAAAAAAAAAAAAAGACCAAAACAAAACATTGGGAAAAAAAGAAGCCTCAGCCCGCTTATAAATAAAGCATTCAATATTTCTCCTAGAATACAATTACTACTTCTTTTTGTACAAAAGAATTACAATATGATTTCCAAAAACATATAAAAAGACAGCTGCTCTTCATCAAATACATGAGCTAATGATAAAAGACTGGTTTCCCATATTCGTGTCTTAAAGTCCCTGTTCCTTATGATATTAAAAAATAATGTTATGGCAACTGTTATCTTCTAAATAACAAACATCATGGTTTAATTTTCGGCCAGATTAAAATAATTGGCTTTTGTTTATTTCAGCTCATTGATTGATACTATTGATTTCAGGCTCCGTTTTGTTTAAGTAAAGGTGTTAACTGTGGGCCGTTCTTTTCCAAAAGTCTTCATTATGAAGAGCACTGTTTTCTTGTGGATAAATCTAAAGCAAAGTGTGTCGTCATTAAAGCTTATAAAACTGGAGAGAACTATTAAAAATTTATCTGAAATTACAAATATCAAGAATAAAATGGATGCCAGTAGCATCGGTTGGAAGTGCTATGAATCAGTTCTGACACCTTCTTCATGGCAAGCACTCGGTGCTATTAAATATTCAGTGCACCGATATACAGTCTTTCACTACCGCTTTGAGAAAGGGAAAAAAAAATAGTCCTATATATATTTGGCAGTCATCCGTATCAAAGTGTAGATGTTCTACTATAAATTCCCTTGAATACCCAAGCTTGTAGACAACAGTGGGTCCAGAATTGGAAAATGAATTAAAGGGGAAAATCCAGACTTGAAGACCGAATACTCATGCGTTGAGTATTATATCAAAGGTAATATTTACTTTGGGCTAAGCAGTGACTGCAAAGGCACAGCAGACCGTCATTCCTCCAGAATCAGACTATAACACTTCAAAAGCTTTCGATGCCAGACAACTGCTGTTATGTACTTAATCTTCTGAACAGTGTCTCTGTATCTGTATCCAGTGTAAAGTACCATAATAAAGCTGTGGTTCAAAGAACAGAACTTTTATACAAAAGAAGGGTACTATAGGTAACTTAAAGGAATACATTCCTGAAATCTCAGGACTGCAACAATTATTTGTTTTTAAAAAAGTCTATTAAAAATTGCATAAATGTAAATGTATCTGATTAGCAGGAAAATATAGAAACAGGTATTTTATTTAAAAGGCGCTGGTTGTGTTTAGAACAAATCGGGTTTGCCCCAGAGAGTACAGTACACAACTCAAAATGGTGCCATTTCGCTTTGACAAAGCTTCAGCCAAATAAAAGGGATTTTGTATATGATGTTTCTGAGATATTTTACTTGATTTTTTTTTTGTCTTTAAACACTCATCTTCTTGTTCGATTAATTAATCAAACAGTGGATGGCATATTATACAGTTTTACAGAGGTTACAAGCTACACTGTAATTTACAGAACACAATTTCTATGAAATTATTTACCTGGTCCTTTATAGTATTTGGAGTGCAAATAATATCAAAACCAATAGATTGCAGTATATTCAGTGGCAAAAAAGAAAGGAAAAAAAAATCCCAGAAATGTCTTTGCAAAGAGATTCCCTTAGTAAGATCCAATGTGGCAAAACATCAGGGATCAGAAAGTCTTTAAAAATTAAAATTAGTGCATATGCAAGTGGAAAAATAAAATAAAAGCAGGAGCATCATGCTCTCGATGTGCTCCTTTAAAATAAACTCTTCACAGATAAAGCCTCCAATGGCAGCCAGAGAGCTCCAGGGTAAGCAAAAACATTCTTCCCTTCAAGTAACAGTGTACCTGACCGAGGTGCACCATCTCATGGTGTTTTGTTTCCCAAAATATGAAATGAGATGATGACAATCTGTTGTAGTGCAATTTGCGCTTGGTTCTGGTTCCTCAGCAATGTCCTGCATGCTTTTCTGCAAACACTACAACTGGCCATTTGTGGCTGCAATCAGTTCCTGAAAAGTATTTTCAAAGCAGCGTTTTAAGTCGCTGTATGCCACCACGAGGACACTCTTCTCGTCTCTGGAAATGAGGCTTATTTTTTCTGGCACACCAGCATCTAACTGAAATCAAATGTGGAGAGAATGTCAGGACTATTTCTTAATAGAGCTTAATAATCAGAAACAGTTTTGGCAGGCAAAAGAACATCCCCCCCTTTCATTTATTATCCCGGCATTCCAGTTAACAACAACAACAATAAAAAAGACAGCATTCAGTCTTTTGGGGATAGGAGTCTATTAGGATGGTAGTCTTGCCTTAGGAATCTTTGCCCACTTTTGACTAGCAAAAGAACTCCATATCTGTCAGATTATGTATGTATGTATGTTTGTATGTATGTATGTATGTATGTATGTATGTATGTATGTATGTATGTATTCATTTATTCATTCATTCCAATACACAATGAGGGTTTTAGTGTGTGTGTGTGTGTATATATATGTGTGTATAGACATGCAAAATATTACACAGGGCAAAACCCGAACTCAGAACAATCTACATACATATACCCGTGAAAATTTACGAAAACAAATATATATATATATATATATATATATATATATATATATATATATATATATATATATATATATATATGTAGATTGTTCTGAGTTCGGGTTTTGCCCTGTGTAATGTTTTGCATGTCTATGCGACGTTTCGGTGAAATCACATTCACCATCATCAGGCTGGAGTTCCAATCTTTGTGTTTTTGCAAATGAATATTAGCAACTGACATTTCTTCTTAGCATGTAGTGTGGGGGTGGAGATTTGCTTTGAATGTAGCAAATAGATTGGGTGACTATGACTATATATATATATATATATATATTTGTTTTCGTAAATTTTCATGGGTATATGTATATAGATTGTTCTGAGTTCGGGTTTTACCCTGTGTAATATTTTGCATGTCTATGCGACGTTTCGGTGAAATCACATTCACCATCATCAGGCTGAAGTTCCAAGCTTCGTGTTGTTGTGGAACTTCAGCCTGATGATGGTGAATGTGATTTCACCGAAACGTCGCATAGACATGCAGAATATTACACAGGGCAAAACCCGAACTCAGAACAATCTACATATATATATATGTATATATATACACACACATACACATAGTAAAATGAAGAAGGTTATAGAGGAGATACTCATAGTAAAATATATCTATGAAAGAATAGAAAAGAAGATATAGTAATAGAACATATCAATGAAAGAATAGAAGAAGAGATATAGGAATAGAAGAAAGGTATAGGAGATATAGGAGAGCAATAGGACAGGGGATGGAAGGCACTCTAGTGCATTTGTACTCGTCTTCTGGGAATCTAACTCTGCCAAGACTCAGAGATCCAAAACATTCTTGTCCTCTCTTCGTGACATTCATTCATTCATTCATTCATTCATTCATTCATTCATTCATTCATTCATTCATTTATTGGATCTGTATGCCGCCCCTCTCTGGAGACTCGGGGCGGCTAACAGCAACAATAAAGCAGTGTACAATAGTAGTCTGATGTTAGAAATAATTAAAAGCCCATTAATATATAAAAAAACCAAACATACATACATACATACCATGCATGGAATTGTAAAGGCCTAGGGGGAAGAGGGTCTCAATTCTCCCATGCCTGATGGCAGAGTTGGGTTTTAAGCAGCTTACGAAAGGCAAGGAGGGTGGGGGCAATTCTAATCTTTGGGGGCAGTTGATTCCAGAGGGCCGGGGCCGCCACAGAGAAGGCTCTTCCCCTGGGTCCCACCAAGCGACATTCTTTAGTTGATGGGACCCGGAGAAGACCCATTCTGTGGGACCTAACTGGTCGCTGGGATTTGTGCAGCAGAAGGCGGTCCCGGAGATAATCTGGTCCGGTGCCATGAAGGGCTTTATAGGTCATAACCAACACTTTGAATTGTGATTGGAAACTGATCGGCAACCAATGTGGACTGTGGAGTGTTGGTGTACCATGGGCGTATTTGGGAAAGCCCATGATTGCTCTCGCAGCTGCATTCTGCACGATCTGAAGTTTCCAAACTTTGATTGTTAGGGCATCTCCTATGTAGAGTCCTCTTCAGGTCACCCACTGATTTTCAATTGGACCCAGGTCCAGGCTCTGACTGGGCCATTCAAAAACCTTGATATTCTTCTGGTGAAGCGTTGTTTTTTTGTTTTTTTTTAAATTAGCGATGCTTTAACAAAGTATGAATTTAATGAAGTGCATACACATGCAATCTTGTTTGTATGTTTTTTATTATTTTCCCCAAAAATATTTCAGGTTTTTTTTCCAATTGAATTTTACAGTTTACATATTATATTAAAAGTGAATTTTTTTTTGAAGTGATTTATCTTGGCCTGAAGTTTTTTATATCTCAAAAACCTAGCATTTTAACAGGGGTCTCTGGACGTTTAATATCTACTGCGTATTTCTAAATTGTTGACTGAAGAATTGAAATATTCAAATTTGAAGAACCCATGATTCAGATGTGAAAAAGCATAACATATAAAAAGTTAAAGTTAATTTTTTTTTTAATTTAAAAATTAAAATGCATGATATGACTGTATGTATGTTTTTTATATTGGGGTTCCTTGTTTTTAGATTTTTTAAATGTACAATTGCTATTTTAGATATTAAATTATTAGATTTGTCAATACATATTGTTTTTATCACTGTTGTGAGCCGCCCTGAGTCTGCGGAGAGGGGCGGCATACAAATCTAATAAATAATAATAATAATAATAATAATAATAATAATAATAATAATAATAATAATAATAATAATAATATAATCATAAATTTTTATTCAATGTTTACTTGGACCCCTCAAAATGTTTTAAAATGATTGGATGTTGAATCTTTGCTTGTTGTTATTGTATGAAATGTGAAAACTCTTTAACTCACACATTCATATCTTGTTCAGCTATAGCTTCAATTTTATTTCAAATTATCATTTTGTCATTACATATTATAAATATTCAATTTATATGAAATGATATTGAATATGATATTCAATTATGTTTCCAACATGATGAAAGTTTTAACAACCCGGCAAAGATAAACGGAAAAAATGTTTATTCATCTGATTTTAAAGGATGGGGTTTAGGATACAGTCTATTATCTATTATTTAAAATTCTTTGTGCTTTATAAATCAGAAGATGGAGCAATATATTTCCATATGTACAGTAAGTCTAGATTTAGCGGTAGGTTTAAATGGAATTAGTTTTATACTGATATGTGTCTTTTTTATTCTTTTCACCATTAGCCTTTTTCCTCTTTTTGTCATACTTATTTTAATCAGCATAATATACAGGTGATCTTTATTCCTCACAGTATAACTATCGTTTATCTTTTGTTTTCACTGTCAGTGTTGTACCACATTATTAAAAAAATGAATACACTGTTGTCTGAAATCACAGTTTTATCTGTGCTTGTTTTAATTATCAGTTTAAATTAATTCCAAATATGTAAAATGAAATAAACCATAGTTCTTTTTCAAAATGGCTGCTTGCAGCCATGTTACACAGATAACAGAGTGTGTGAAATATTGAGGTCTATCTGCCTGAGCTTCCTTACTGATTTATTATTCTTTAGAAGTTTTTCTGAAACAGGTTTTTCACATGCAGCACCCAACTGAGGAAGTTACCTGACTAGATAACTGCCAAGGAAATGACAAACATGCATTGTATGCCAAGATAAGGGGTCCTGTCAACAAAACAATGTCGTTTGGCGGGGCCCAGGGGCAGAGCCTTCTCTGTGGCGGCCCTGGCCCTCTGGAACCAACTCCCCCCGGAGATTAGAATTGCCCCCACCTTCCTTGCCTTTCCTAAACTCCTTAAAACCCACCTCTGTCGTCAAGCGTGGGGGAACTGAGACATCTCTCCCTGCCTATGTAGTCCTAGTGCATGATATGACTGTATGTATGTTTTTATATTGGGGTTCCTTGCTTTTAGATTTTTAAATGTATAATTGTTATCTTAGATTTTTAATTATTAGATTTGTCAATATATATTGTTTTTTGTCACTGTTGTGAGCCACCCCGAGTCTGCGGAGAGAGGCGGCATACAAATCGAATAAATGAATGAAATGAAATGAAAAAGCGAGCGAAAAGACAATTCAATGGATTTACACCGAATGGAAAAAACTTCTAGCTCACCTTGTTAAGACAAGAGATAATGTGACTGAGATCAATCCAAGGAGTACCCGCTTCTGTCACCTGATGGAAAAGATGATCCCTAAAAAGCTTCAGGAGATACCTGTCTCCAGTTTCCGACCATGTTGGATCCTTCTGGAACCTATCATTAAAAAAGGGTGTTTATGTTTCTCATTAAAAAGACACATAGCTCAACCTACATATATTTGTTCATATATGTTACACGGAGGGTTTTTTTTAAGTCTTCAGAATTCGAGAGAACCAAAAATCATTACATCTATGGTGTCATTTATAAATATATTATTATGGGATTTATTCCTCAAATTTGACCAGATTCCTAAAATGGGCTGATTTTAAGTTAATGATGCTCTATGTTTTTTCTCTCAATGAAATAACCTGTATATTTTGGAAGATATATCATACAGGCTATTATATAATAATTCTGTAATTTCCAGCATTCAACATGAAATATTCCATTACACGTTTTCACGTTTTGGTATCATTCATTACTACGGTCAGACTTACAGTGTCCGGGAGAATGCACTCTCTATAAATATCAATTTTTGTTCCCAATCTCCAGAATTGTCACTGTACCACTGTATGCATTTGGAGGCTGTTTGCTGCTGTTGGGAGAAAAAACTGAAAAACCTTCCCAAAAAGAGACTAACAGTTTGGAGTTTAATACAGTTACAAGTTTCATGAAAATGCAGGAAATTGTTAAATTCCATGAAGTCTTGCCTTGTGCTAATTATTTTTTAGTTTTCAGACAAAACTTCAAATCGAGATATGATTGTCCCTCCAGATCATGAGTAATACTTGTGTAGGTGTATGTATGAGTACATATGTATATAAAAATCACATATGATAAAATTTTGGTGGAGATATTGATAAAAATAACATAGTTAATTATTTTCAGAGCCTGATATACTTTAAAACTTTACCCTACATCAGGGATGTCAAACTTGCATCGTCATGGCGGGATCACATGACATACCATGAATTTTCTTTTCGCTAAACCATGATCTACGAGTTTGACAGCCCTACCCTACATAATCATTTGAGCTCTCCAGTGGTGCCATTTTTAAAATAATGTAAAGATTAAAAGTTCTGAATTCCTTACTCTGGTCTTTCATTGATTGTTCCCAATTTTGCAAGAAGACGAAATAATCTTCCATTCTGAACTTCCTGTAATACAAGATATAAGAGACAACTTGGCCTGAAAAATAATAACAGCAGCAACAAATAATATCAAGAATACTACAAATTAAAAAAAACCCCAAAATAGAAATATTTCTGCCCAATGACAAAATGTCAGGAAAAAAATGTTAGGTACCTATTCAAATTTCCCAAGAGAGCTAAGTCTTTCCTTCCCTGTGCTGTTAAATCATTTAGTTTGTAATTTGTAAGCTCTCCAATGTTAATTCTAGCTATAATGATAAAAAGGCAGCACGGATTATAACCGAAATCACACATACCTATAGGAGATAGGATATGGTGAGGAACTTGATGCAGTAATTTCCTGAATCCTACAAAAAATATTCACTTAATGTCAATTAAGCCAAGGTAATATATAGTCAAGACTTTCAGAACCATGACACCAACATCCTATTCTAAAGATTATAGTTCCCTCACTGTCACATAACTTGGAGTGCCATGGCCACAATTCCAATGAAGAAAGATGTGATCCTTTTGAGGCAATATTCCTAGTAAGGAATAGGACTAGGGCTCATTAGAAAAAAAAAATTAAAAAGGATATAAGCACCCTATGCAGAATGAGTACTACAATTATAGATCTATACCTAAGGAAAAGTTACAACCATTTAGATCAGAAAAAAAGAGAAACAACTGAACAAGGTAGCAGTATACATGAAGTGAATAGCAGAAAAAGAACACCTGACAAAATTAGCCATATAAAGGGAAGTATTTATTCACACAGTATACTAAAACTACTAAACTGTCATCCCAAAGTGCAGTTATGGTCATATTATGGATGATTTTTATATGACACAAATTCTTCAAGGATAAAGCAATTCATAGTTTCTTTGCTAAATTTTCTTTAAAAAAAAACACCCCAAGACTTTATTTGTAATAATAGCTCTATATTATTCCTATTAGTTGAGACTACAAACTTCTGAATATATTATTTCCAAATATAAATTAACAGCACACTGATAGGGGCGTGCATAAGTGCACCAGTGTGCCTTCCGTCCCCTGTCCAATTGTCTCTCCTTATCTCATTTATCTTTTCTTCCTTTCAAATATGTTCACCTATACTTTTATATCTTTTCTTCTATTCTTTTCTTTACTTATATTATTACATATCTTTCTCTTCAATGTGTATTATATATTGGACAAAATAAATAAATAAATAAATAAAATAAATTAAATATCCTGTTGACAGTTTCCTATCCATCTATGTAGCCAGTATACAAACAGGATGTTTTTATCAGAAAATCAACTGACTTAATATGCATACTTTTGATAATCTGAAAATGGCCTTGAAACAAGTTAAATCCATTTGAATACAGCCAACGTAGGTGAAAAAATGACCGTAGACTGCAATGTAAAGTGTAGGGTACAGTAAGGTGCTTTACCTTTGCAAGATCTTCTTCTATAACATCGTTTCTCATTTGGGCAGCATCCAACTGAGTATAGAATCTTGCTCCAATCATAGGCATTATATCATTTACACTTCGAAGCCTGTTTTGGTCAGTCAGCAAATATCTACCAAAAGAAATTCCTAAAAATTATTAAAACTGGATTTCTAAGGAAAATTCTCCACAATGTAAGTATTTATTACGCTATAAATTATAAATAACGGAGTCAAATACAATGTACCGTATTTTTCAGACTATAAGACATACCAGTGTATAAGACGCACGAAGATTTCAAAGAGTTAAGTAAGAAAAAAAGTTTTTCTCCTCTCCGGCCCCCAGGAGCACTCTGCAAGCCTCACAAACCCTCTGTGTGCCCCATTTTTTGCACGAATGGGTCTGTTTCTTGCAAAAAACCGGGCATTTTTGCTTTCCCAGTCCACCAGAACATTCTGCAGGCCTCCAAAACACTTTCCACAGACCTGTTTTTCACCTGTTTTTATGAAAAATGGGGCACACAGGGTTTGGAAAACCTGCAGGGTCCCATTTTTACCCATTGTTTGCAAAAATAGAGGGTTTGGGAGACCTGCAGAGATTTCCTAGGGGCTGGGAAAAGACAAACATGCCCATTTTTGTAAAAACTGGCCAATCTTTCCCATTTTTTCACAAAAACGGAAGCGTTTTTGCCTTCTCGCAATTCCCCAGGAGTATTCTGCAGGCCTTCCAAACTCTCTCCTCACTCCATTTTTGCAAAAAAAAGATAATTTTTTTGCAAAAATTGGACATGGGGCAAGGCTTTGAGAGGCCAAAAATAGCTGTATTCAGTGTAAAAGACACAGCGACATTTCCATCCTCTTTTCTTGTGTGTGTGTGTGTGTGTGTGCCTTACTTTCTGAAAAATACGGTATGTGTTAGTAGTCAAATAAAAGATTCCAAGTGAACTCCTTTCACTGACATTCAGTGAATAAACTTTCCAAAAGCCAAAAGCCACCCAGTGAATTTCAGAATAAAACTGGAATTTTAACCTAAATCTTGCATTAAACCAGTACAGCAGCAAATGTAAATGACTATAGACTTAACTCCAAAATTTGGAGTTAGAGTGTATTCGTGTGTGTGATTTAAAAATATCTACTGCTAATTTATGTCAATTAAAATTGGATTTTATTTTTCCTTATTGGTGGGTGAGTGAGTTTTGTTCTGTTAACTCCTCAAAGGGACTCTTCTGGGTCTTTACCATCATGAAGAATTATTTTCATAATTATGCTTTTTCAAAATCAAAAGTACAGTGATACCTCGTCTTACAAACGCCTCATCATACAAACTTTTCGAGATACAAACCCAGGGTTTAAGATTTTTTTGCCTCTTCTTACAAACTATTTTCACCTTACAAACCCACCGCCGCCGCTAGGATGCGACGGCGGACTTCCGTTGCCAGCAAAGCACCTGTTTTTGCGCTGCTGGGATTTCCCTTAGGCTCTCCTCCATGGGAAACCCCACCCCCGGACTTCCGTGTTTTTGTGATGCTGCAGGGGAATCCCAGCAGAGAAATCCCAGCATCGTAAAAATGAGCTCTTCGCTGGCAACGGAAGTCCAGAGGTGGAGTTTCCCAGCGAGGGGAGCCTCAGTGAAATCGCAGCATTGCAAAAACACAAAGGTCCGGTGGTGGGGTTTTGAGGACTTCGGTGTTTATGTGATGCTACGATTTCACTGATGCTCCCTTCGTTGGGAAACCCCACCTCCAGACTTCCGTTGCCAGCGAAGAGCTCATTTTTACGATGCTGGGATTTCTCTGCTGGGATTCTCTTGCAGCATCGCAAAAACACAGAAGTCCAGAGGTGGGGTTTCCCACGGAGGGGAGCCTCAGGGGAATCCCAGCAGCACAAAAACGGGCGCTTCGGCTGGCAAAAGGGGTGAATTTTGGGCTTGCACGCATTAATCGCTTTTCCATTGATTCCTATGGGAAACATTGTTTCATCTTACAAACTTTTCACCTTAAGAACCTCGTCCCGGAACCAATTAAGTTTGTAAGACAAGGTATCACTGTATTTATAAACAGAGCAATTATACACACACATATTTTCCACAAATGAAGTACTATTATTCTCTAATCAAGTTTGCTTACAAAATAAGATTCTTCAAATCAGAGGAATAGTTGATTGTCACCAGTTCCATTGCTTTCTGCAAATTCTCTCTCTGAATTCCTGCCAAAGAATTGCAAGCCAAAGCCAGCACAACCTTCCCAAGAGAGATCAAATCTGCTTGCTACAACATAAACAAAAACAAAAACATACACAAGTTCATTTCACCGGGATCTGAAACGCACTTCAGGCTTTCTTAACACTTTAAGATAAGTATGCTATACAAATGATAGTTTATAATGATCAAAACCAACAAAATTTCATAATATGCCATTGATTTTATCTCCTGGGTGATTTTAATAAATACTATTAGTATTTATTAAATAATGGATTCTGTTCTTTCACTTTCCTTAAGCCAATTTCCACCTCTGTGGAAAGATTTTGCTTCTTACCAGATATTCTTCATTAACCTTTGGCAAGTATCGTTCATCAGTTAGAAACTTGTAATTCAAAGCACTTTCAATTAACTGCAAACCACCTTTTTTCCAAGACTTTCTACATCCTTCAAAAACATCACAGATATACAAAATGTTGAATGAATATTTAGGATTATGATAACCCATCGATAGTTTATTACTTTTAGGATAATTACTAACAGTAATTATCAAATATTAACATGAGTGTCAATCAATCATGTTGCATTTCTAATAATATTACCCGTTTAAATAAAGACAAACTCTCAAAAGTAAAATAATGATTTATTCTAAATACAGTGGCTGGGTTGACACATCATGATAAAAAGGACTTGGTTTTGTTCCGATTTAATCTGATATGTAAATTCAGCCATTTTAGTTTATAAACCACCATTTATGGATTAGTCTATATCAGGCCACAGGAACTATGATTGACAAACTAACCAATCACTCCGTGTCGCCTCACACAACAAAATGAGCAGCATATACATTTGATTGATAAACAAAAAAATGAACTGTGCTTAGCATAATGTGTGACTGCATTCACACTACAACTGTGTTGAACTGTCTAAAATACTTGCTACGAAAGACGGAAGAATAATCACCAGTCCCAAATTTTCCAAATGCATTCGAATATTCAAATAATTCTCTGCTCCAGTTTTCTAGGGATCCTATATGAAATTCAGTGCTTCTACTGATATCCTTTGCAGTTTGTGTGATCTTACTCATTTTCATTAAATGAAAAATGATGTAATAATAACTGCTGAACAATTCCTTATGGTGACCATATATTCCCTGATGCTTCATTAAAAAGCAGTCTTTGTGCAATTTAACCCTTTGTGCAAGGGTAGAATACAACATGTTCTCATTCAGTTAATGCTGTCAGCCATTTTTGATGTTTATGTCCATAATGATGCAAAATATGCTCTAGTTTTCCTTCACACTGCTTGTGTCTTACCTCCACATATTTTTCCTTTTTGCTGCATTCTTTTATTTTCCCCCTCAATTATGATTCTTCCTTTCAATACTTGTTTTTTCCTCTGATTCTATGATTCTATTTATGTCCATACTGTACAGCAGTCTTTATTCATGTGGCTGAAACAGACTATGAAAAATAGACTGCAAGAAACAATACATGCTTTTCTAATTCATCTGTGGCTCCTATCCTTTCTGAATTAAATGTGCAAGATAATATAGTGTAATGGGGTTGCTCTGGAAAATAAAAACACTTTCAAGGATCTATGTGCTATGTAATCTTTAATTCTCCTTAAATAAGCAACATCAATTTAAAAAGAAAAATATTACTGAATATTACTGACAATAGAAATAAGTATATATTAGTTATTCAATAACTTTATAATTAACCTTCAGTGTTAGCTTTGTCTTCTCTCATTTAAAAATGATCTGAGAATAAGATGATAATTCCACAAGCATTTATTATGATGAATTTAGGAAACTTAGCATAAATTGCCTTCAAATTTCCAATAGTGTTGTTTAGCTGACATTTACATAGCTATTTGTAACTTGATCTGGTTCTGAAGCCTAGAAATTGAAACACTAAGTTCAATAGGCACAAATGGAAATTCAGACATTAGAAAAAAATGTATTTCTTAACTTGTACATATGGTATATTAGGCCTGCAGGAAAACTGAAACAATTAAATAGAAGCTAAGATATTGAGCATCGTATAGTCCAAATTCCAATATCAAGGCAATACCTTTATAGGGCCAAGTAAACTCCAGTCCCCATTGAACAACAATAATTGGGGCCAGGATTTCTGTCGCTAATGATGTGTTCCTAAAGCATTTCACATGGCCATACTGCTTAGCAGTATGCTCTGGCAGCTTCTGGTTATTGCCATTAAGCAAAGTCTGTGTAGGTCATTAAATGAGGATCTCACATGACTGTGACTTCCAACTTCCTGCCAGCTTCCCTTGGCAAGGGATATTAAAAAAAACATGATCACAAGGCCCCAGTGGCACTGTGACAACCAATACTTCAAGAACTAGATGTAGGTACCATTAATTCTGCACCATTGAAAAGTTTGAATGGATTATTAACCAAATACCTCCTTCGAATATGTAAAGTCTCCTTGACTTCTCCATAAAAGATAAATTTCGACTTAAATCTATTCTTTAAAAAAAAAAAAAACAACATACACAGATCTCTTCCCATTTTACCATCTGACATAGCAGAATACAGGTCCCACAGAGTTGGCCTTCTTCAGGTCCCGTCAACCAAACATTGCTGGTTGGCAGGCCTAGGAGAAGAGCCTTCTCTGTGGGGGGCCCAGCCCTCTGGAATCAACTCCCCCTGGAGATCTGTATTGCCCCCACCCTCTTTGCCTTTTGCAAGACTCTCAAGACTCACTTATGTTGCCAGGCCTGGGGCCATTAGATTCTTGCCCCCTGGCCGATGAATGGACTGAGAGAAATTGATTAATGAGAACGACTGGGGTTTTTAAAGGGTTTTTAGTCTTAGATTATACTGTATATTTAATTAATTGGACTCGAAATGTGATGTATTGTTTTATTATATGTTGTGAGCCGCCCTGAGTCCTTGGAGAGGGGTGGCATCAAAGTTCATTTAATAAATAATAAATTAGGAAAAAAGCATTATGTAGTGCACAGGTGATGAAAAGATTTTCAGGAGTGGGCTCAGTTAATGGATTATACTGCAACAAATGTTAAAGGCAGGTTAAAGAAAAGCTGCCTGCAATCAAAGAACTTCAGCCAATTTTTGGCAGTAGTTTAATAAATATTTTGCGAAGACTGGTAAGAGATTTGGGTCTCATTTTCCCTTTTTGAGGCCTGACATGTACAGTTTTCTGAAGATGGTTCATGTGGCCATTTATGTATTTCACTGCCTTCCCAGCAATGTTTTCACATTTTGGATTGAGCCTTGTCACCAACTCTGAATCATAACATTTCAACCAATGTCTCCTTAAGATAGAAGGTATATTCCGTTTTTCTCTTCAGTATCTGAAGACATATCTGACTTCCAAACAAGTTTGAATAGTGAAAATGGACTCTAAACGGCCGAGTTTAATTTTTTACCTATGTTATGTGTACTATAAAAACCAAAGAACAGGAAAAGAAAGTCTATTTCTCTATTTGAGAAAAATGTAGTATCATATTTATTCTGTTTAAGTGTAAAGGTATACGGTAAATAGTTTCTGGGTTAAGTGCAAGGCAGTTCATATATTTCAGTGTAAAGTTTTTTAAAAAAAACTTACCACATTATATATTGCTCCTTTAACTAAAAACGGGAGTACAATATTTATCAAGAAAAATTCAAGGAAATACATGATTTTTTTTCACAGAGGTGAAGATTTGGGACAAATTCCCATCATTTAAATTTAGACACCATTCAGATTTGGAAAGTATTTTGTGTTTAAGATTGAAAATAGTTAAATACTATTACACAGGAATAAGTACACATATATTGCTGATTTTTGCAAGCCAATAAAAAAATAGAAGGCTTAAAACATGCAGATTTGCTACAAATCTAATATGTGCGTATGTATATATGTATACATACTAGTAATTTCCAATTCCTAGTTTTAGGCATGGTGACATCCTACTATGAAAAGAAAAAAATGAAGCATTTTCCCATGCAATCTAGATATGGTCAGTGTGATGATGAAAACCAAGACAGGTATGATGAAGATGACTTTCCTGTTCCATCCTTGCCCCCTCTCAATCATGAAAGGCCTCTCAAGTACCTGTGACAGCGGTACTTTCCACTGGACTAATAGAGAGGGTTACAGCTTGATTTTTCTGGGTTATCCCTCCATATCAACAGATCCACACCCTATGAGAGGCTTCTGGGTAGACTGGGAATGGGAAGAAAGCATAGGAAATAATTTCTTGCCTACTCTTGTCTATTAGGCTTTTGTTTTCACAAAAATAGGTTCAACATGATTTTTCACCTTTGCCATTGCCAAATAACTTATTTTTTGTAGCTTCACAGTATATAAACTCTTTTTTAAAAAATTACGTGCCCTTATCAATTTTAATACCATCTATTAGAACTTATTCCTTGTCATGCTTGTCCCAATCTGGTTTGCAGAATATGCTTTAGAATTATACATTCCTTATATTGGGGTCCCCAAACTTGGCAACTATAAGACTTGTGTAAGCATAGCTAGCTGGAGAATTCTGAAACTTGAAAGTCCACGAGTCTTACAGTTGCCAAGTTTGGGGATCTCTGCTTTATAGATAGGACCAGTTTACTTTTTTGTTTTTGAATGTCTGATTATAGTGAGAATAGTGCCAAAAATTACAATGACAACCAATAAAAATCTTAAATTACCAACAGGTTCATGAATTAACATTGCCAAAGGTTTACTAGGAGCAAGTATCAAAGCAGCTACATACAGGAAATAAAGAAATGTCATACATTAAAAAAAAAACCTGACAGATACTTCAAGATAATCTCCCACAAATATTCAGTGAGCAAATAATATAAAATTTGGGATACAATACTGGGATCTTACCTGATATTGCGCCATTAGAGCCAAAGGATTATTTTGGCTGTTGTCAAATGTTAATACATCAAAGACTCCAACGCAATTCACTCTCAACCTTCCGGATAAAAGCATTATAGGGAAAAAAGTTTATAACTCCTCTTTTCACCTCCTCTACAATCTCTTCAACAATTCCATAGAAATGTTTTGCTAAGCACAGGGGTGGGTTCTAATTTACCTTGCTACTGGTTCACTTCCTCGCGCGCATGTGCATATCCAGTGCTGAAAAATCCGGGCGAAAAAAAGCCCAAAACAAGATGGCGACTGCATGCACAGTGCTAGAAACTTGGCTTCTGCGCATGCTTAGAATTAAAAAAAATTTTAAATAAAATTTTAAAAAAAGATGGTGGCACCCACAGACCAACACTGGGTCCGTGATGTCATCATGACATCACCAGAGAGTCGCTACCTCTTCAGGTGAACCAGTCCGAACTGGGAGTAACCCACGCCTGGTTAAGTAACTACCATTAGTATATTAATGTTATCATAACAATAGGATAATATCACATTCTAAAAGTGTATGTGTTTGTGAGTCATGTGAGCTGGACGGAATATATGCACGAACAGGTAGGCAAGGAACATACAAATAGGAGTGTTTTGTGTGTTTTCTTTTTTCTTGCTATTCAAGAAGAAATTGTGTGACAGAATGCTGCATATTGTCCTAGACTGGTGTGTGTGTGTGTGCGCAAAGTTGGCTCTTCTATGACTTCAACTCCCAGAATTCCTGAGCCAATCATGCTAGCTGAGGAATTCTGGGAGTTGAAATCCACATGACATAGAAGAGCCAACTTTGCCTAACCCTGCCCTAGACAATCAACATTGTAATTTTATGCCTAATCTTCTACCCTTATGCTTTGCATATTTACGAAGATGTCAGAACAAGCAGCATTACTGACACAGCTTCAAAAACTTGAATTTTTAAGATCAAAATCCTTCAAATGTGGAATCATTTGATAATTAAGACTGCAATTGTAGGAAACCACTTGATAATAAATGGTATACAGTACCCACAGGCTTGGAATCCCACAATTCCACTAGCTACTAGAATTAGAAACATAAAAAGACCTCATGGTCCATCTAATCTGCCCTTATACTATTTCCTTTATTTTATCTTAGGATGGTTATATGTTTATCCCAGGCATGTTTAAATTCAGTTACCTTGGATTTACCAAACACGTCTGCTGGAAGTTTGTTCCAAGCATCTACTACTTTTACTAAAATATTTTCTCACCTTGCTTCTGATCTTTCCCCCAACTAACCTCAGATTGTGCCCCCTTGTTCTTGTGTTCACTTTTGTATTAAAAACACTTCCTTTCTGAACCTTATTTAACCCTCTAACATATTTAAATGTTTCAATCATGTTCCCCCTTTCCCTTCTGTCCTCCAGACTATACAGATTTAGTTCATTAAGTCTTTCCTGGTAAATATTATTGCTTAACACCTTCCACCATTTTTGTAGCCTGTCTTTGGACCCGTTCAATTTTATCAATATCTTTTTGTAGGTGAGGTCTCCAGAACTGAACACAGTATTCCATAGATATACAGGTCCTCGATTTACAACAACTGAGGCCAAAATTTTTGTTGCTAAGTGACACATTTGTTAAGTGAGTTTTGATTTTACAACCTTCTTGCCATGCTTGTTAGGTGAATAACAGCAGTTGTTAAGTTAACCCACCTTTGTCATCAGGCATGGGGGAACTGGGATATCTCCCCCGGGTCTATACAATTTATGTATGGTATGTTTGTATGTAGGTCTGCTTAATAATGGGGTTTTTTAAATATTTTAAATTGTAAATTATTAGATTTGTTATGAACTGTTTTATTGTTTTGTGAGCCGCCCCGAGTCTATGGAGAGGGGCGGCATACAAATCTAATAAATAATAATAAATAATAAAAATAATAGTAACACAGCCGTTAACGGAATCGGGGTCTTGCATTGCCTTTGCTTGTCAAAAGGTTGCAAAAAGTGATCACATGATCCTGGACACAGCCGCCGCCATAAATGAGTCATTTGCCAAGCATCAGAATTTTGATCATATGACTATGGGGATGCTGCAATGGTCACAGCTGTGAAAAATGGTCACATGTCACTTTTTAAAAATGCCACTGTAACTATGAACAGTCATTAAATGAACCACTACCTGTACCAAATTCTGTTAATAATTAGATATAAATGATCTTATCCCTATGTCATCTTCCAGGCTGAAACATTAATTAGGATGAATATTGAGGACTGCATTGTTCTTAGCAAAATGGATGCAAAAGGCAAGCTTTTAGGTAGCAAAACAGGTTGTAGAGATCTGGTAATATATTAGGAAAGTGTCTTACCTTGTTTTGCCTGTCACCAGAATCTTTGTGGGATCCATTACTCGACAAGCCAATCCTGCTGTATGAATAGTCCGCAATGCCGAGCTCAGCTGCACAATGTAGGCCCAAATCAGGGACTCTGGCAGCAACCCTGCATGTTGTCGGGGCAGAGGTCCATCATGCTGACCTATGACAGAATTGGGAATATAAATGAACTGCTCGTTCATTCATTCATTCATTCATTCATTCATTCATTCATTCATTCATTCATTCATTCATTCATTCATTCATTCATTTGATTTGATTTTTATGCCGCCCTTCTCCTTAGACTCCCTGACTCTAAGGACATGTTAGCAATAGCACTTTTTTAACAGAGCCAGCGTATTGCCCCCATGATCCGGGTCCTCATTTTACCCACCTCAAAAGGATGGAAGGCTGAGTCAACCTTGACCCGGTGATGAGATATGAATAGCTGATTTGCAGATCTAGAGTCAGCTCTGGTGGCCTGCAATACTGCACTCTACCCACTGCGCCACTTTGGGTCTAGCTAGCATTCAGCTGCATAGATTTTACTGAAATTTCTAACACTGATAGAACATTGCAGATTTATACTACACACATAAATTTTTAATCATAGTAAAGCTAAAACTTTTAGGCCAGGTCCAAATTTTGCCTTTTAGAAAACCTTAGGAAAGCTTGAAAAAGGGTGCCTATAAATGTCCATGGAGATTCTCAGTTATCCAGGTCATGGTTGTATCAAATATGCTTTTTCAAGAGGCAACTTTAAAGATGTTTCTATTTCTTCTTCAGAGCTGAAGAGGCTTCCTGGATGTGAAGTGAAACATCTTCGAAGAAAAACAAGAAAGTTCAGTTGCCTCTTGAAAAAGCACTTTGGGACTTTGCCTCTAAGTTTGCTGAAGTGTAAGGGACTCATTCCCCCATTAAAGCAAAAGAAACGAAAGGGACGCCCAACCTAAAATCAGGTCAGTTACCCCCCGTACCTTTATTCTGTAGTCCTGACATGCCACAAAAAATTTCGTGTGACCTTTGAGAACAAATATGCTGATGTGTCTCATAGGTTGTACTGAATGAACTACAGTGATCCCTCGAGTTTCGCGATCTCGATCTTCGCGAAACGCTATATCGCGATTTTTTAAAAAAATATTAATTAAAAAAAACCCCCACTTCCGGGTTTGGCTTCGGGAGTCAGCTGGGAAGCGGCGCGGCTGTTTTAAAAGGTCGCAGCCGGCCTGGGGGGTTTCCCAGCACCCCCCCAACCCCCAACCCAGGTTCGGGGGGGTGCTGGGAAACCCCCCAGGCCGGCTGCGACCTTTTAAAACAGCCGCGCCGCTTCCCAGCTGAGTCCTGAAGCCAAACGCCAAAGGCGAACTTCCGCGTTTGGCTTCAGGACTCAGCTGGGAAGCGGCACGGCTGTTTTAAAAGGTCGCAGCCGGCCTGGGGGGCTTCCCAGCACCCCCCCCGAACCCCCAACCTGGGTCTTCCTGGCCGCCCACGCAAAGGGGAAACCCCGGCTCCTCGCTGATGCCCGCCGCTCGCCCGCCCGCCAGCAAGAGGGGGAAGACCCAGGGAAGGTTCCTTCGGCCGCCCAGCAGCTGATCTGCTCGGTAGCGCAGCAGCAGCGAGGAGCCGAATCGGGGTTTCCCCTTTGCGTGGGCGGCGGGGAACGCAAACTCCACCATCTACGCATGCGCGGCCATAGAAAAAAGGGCGCGCATGCGCAGATGGTGTTTTTACTTCCGCAACCCTACATCGCGAAAAATCGATTATCGCGAGGGGTCTTGGAACGGAACCCTCGCGATAATAGAGGGATCACTGTACAGTGATACCTCGTCTTACAAACGCCTCGTCATACAAACTTTTCGAGATACAAACGCGAGGTTTAAGATGTTTTTGCCTCTTCTTACAAACTATTTTCACCTTACAAACCCACCGCCGCCACTGGGATGCCCCGCCTCCGGACTTCCATTGCCAGCCAAAGCACCCGTTTTTGGGCTGCTGGGATTCCCCTGAGGCTCCCCTCCATGGGAAACTCCACCTCCGGACTTCCGTGTTCTGTGTTTTTGTGATGTTGCAACAGAAGTCCGGAGGTGGGGTTTCCAAGCGAGGGGAGCCTCAGGGGAATCCCAGCATCGCAAAAACACAGGTCCAGAGGTGGGGTTTCAAGGACTTCAATGTTTTTGCGATGCTGCAATTTCACTGATGCTCCCTTCCCTGGGAAACCCCACCTCCGGACTTCCGTTGCCAGTGAGCTTGTTTTTGCGATGCTGGGATTCTCCTGCTGGGATTCCCTGCAGCATCGCAAAAACACAGAAGTCCAGAGGAGGGGAATCCCAGCAGCACAAAAACTTTGGCTGGCAAAAGGGGTGAATTTTGGGTTTGCACGCATTAATCGCTTTTCCATTGATTCCCATGGGAAAGATTGTTTCATCTTACAAACTTTTCATCTTAAGAACCTCGTCCCAGAACCAATTAAGTTTGTAAGACGAGGTATCACTGTATTATATTATGTTACAAGATATGTGGATCAGGCCTTTTGGATGTGTTGCTGCAGCTTTTCATAATCCAGTACCTTCTAGAAAGGTTGAGATAGAGAGTTCTGGAAAACATATCTGGAAACTGCCAGGCTGAGAAAAGCTAGGTGGTCTTGTTTTAGGAACAGGCTTACTTGTATGTAGGAAAATATCAACTGCTGAAAAAGGTACTACTTGGGAGAATTATTACCATTATATCCTGTTTATAGATTTACCAAAAGCTACTCTTGTTAACTTTTCGAAAGAGGCTCATGAATTATAAGGATCTTTTATTATTTACTTAGTGTAATTCCTAAGTTTGACTACTGCAACGCTCTCTACATGGGGCTACCTTTGAAAAGTGTTTGGAAACTTCAGATTGTGCAGAATGTGGCCGCGAGAGTAATCATGGGCCTTCCCAGATACGCCCATATAACACCAACACTCCACAGTCTGCATTGGTTGCCGATCAGTTTCCGGTCACAATTCAAAGTATTGGTTGTGACCTATAAAGCCATACATGGCATCAGACCAGAATACCTCCAGGACCATCTTCTACCGCACGAATCCCAGCGGCCGATTAGGTCCCACAGAGTGGGCCTTCTCCCGGTCCCGTTGACTAAGCAATGTTGTCTGGCGGGGCCCAGGGGAAGAGCCTTCTCTGTGGCAGCCCCGGCCCTCTGGAACCAACTCCCCCCCGGAGATCAGAACTGCCCCCACCCTCCTTGCCATTCGTAAGTTGTTGAAAACTCACCTTTGCCGCCAGGCATGGGGAAATTGACACCTCCCCTAACTACTTGGTTTATGTATGGTTTGATAGGGTTGTGTGATTATTTTATTATAAGGGTTTTTAAATTGGGTTTTTAAATATCGGATTTGTACATTTTTTATTATTGTTGTTGAGCCACCCCGAGTTCTCGGAGAGGGGTGGCATACAAATCTAATAAATTATTTATTATTATTATTATTATTATTATTATTATTATTATTATTATTAAGTTGAAGAAAACAGCAAAGACATGTGTACTGAGAAAACAAAACATGCCACACATACAAATAAAACACTATGGCAGATCTTGCCTGTTGGTCAGCAGAGGTCATTCATTCATTCATTCATTCATTCATTCATTCATTCATTCATTCATTCATTGGATTTGTATGCCGCCCCTCTCCGGAGACTTGGGGTGGCTAACAGCAATAATAAAACAGCATATAATAATAATCCAATACTAAAAACAGTTAAAGTCATGAAAGGAATGTGAGGCTCTGCCTACCCACTGCCATTTGGGTTCTTTTGCATTCTCAAAATGATCTAACTTGCAAGTCAAAATAACTGCTAGCATTATTCTATTAAAAGATAAGTTTTTATAATTAATTCTTCCTGCCATTTCCTACTCTACTTTTCAAAGCAATTTAGATTTAGTGTAAACATTGCTTGTGCTGCAAACTAATAGAATCTTCTCCAACTTTTTTCTTTCGGCGTTTTTTTTAACAAACTCAAAAGTATAATTAGAATGTTCATGTACACATCCAAGATAGGTTCATAAAACTTGGGTTTTATGTCAATAATTAAAATACTAGCAATTTTAAAAGTTTTTTTGTAGAAATGAGTGAATGCTTGCTTTCCATAATCTGCAATGCACTCAGACAATACCAAACATAATTTGTATTGTGAAATCAAAAGCACATGATATAAAAGAATTCATAATTTTTTTTGCTTTTACAGAAAAATAATTGATGTTTTATTTGCTTCCACCCAGAGATAGGGACTTGCTATTGAGAAATGCATGCAAATACCTGCACTAGCCAATAAGGGCTGATATGTTCAAGGGAAGTTCACAGTATGTGACTGCTGATTATATTGCTAAGGAGAGACAATGTTATCAGTTGTTTTTGGGTTTTATTTTCATGATTTTGCAGGTTGTGCTTTATATTTTATGGTGTTATTGAATTTCATTAATATAATAAAACACAAGCAGGGTGGATTGGGGAGAAGGGATAAAACTTTTATATTTTGATAAATGATTTTAATTTAAAACATTTGTCCACCCTATCTTCAACAGTAAGCAATTTCAGGTAAGGAAACAAATTGTTTATTTGGAGGTAAGATGTAACACCTTCAGAGCAGTGGGCTAGAGGAAAAATCAGGTTTAAAAAGTTATTGGTAAATCATATTTATACTATATCAAGAAAACTGCATGGTGGTTCAAATATGACTCCAGGAGCTGTAATCTGGTTAAAACAATTTTAATGCTTCAATGCACTTAATTAAATCAAGCCTTTTAATGCAAATTTGCTAAATTGTCTTTTGTTTAAGAAGACCATCAAAAGTTTGAATTAGGTTCAACTCAAGCACAGTCTTCAGGCAAAATGGGATAAATTGGAACCTGCTTACTGATCAACTAGAAAGTAACCCAATAGCTCACAGGTGTTCAGTTCAGAAATAAATTCAATGTGACATGTCTTGATTAAAAAAAAAGCAACTTCATACCACATCCTCAACCATAAAATTCAGAAATGTGTTAGAAAGTGACATGGCAAACTAAAAAAAGACTGACCACAGTATGACAGCAGAATTTAATATGTAAAAACAGCTATGTAACCACAGGTTTGTTCTTTCAACTGCCAAAGCCAAAGTAACAAAAACGTTTCTTAAATTATTAGTTCACTGAGTACAGAATGCATTATATAAAGAGACTCCTCTTAAAATTATAAATAAATGCACCCTAAAACTGCAAGGCATAAATTGAAGCAATTAAACAAATTGTTTTTCTCCCCATGGCCTCACGCAATAACTTTCTTCCTTAGTTCCACAAGTATCCATGTATCTTTTAAAAAGTTATATTCTACTATATCCTATCCTATCAAATTGCCACAAACACACCTATTCCAAACATTTTTCTGCCTCCCAAATGTTCTACCTTGTATTGCACTAGAATAAACTGTGTACCATATAGCGTGAAACATATCAGTTTATTTCTGGCCAAATAATACGCAAATTTGTGTTTGAAAAAATTACTTTAGAAGTAAACTTTTATCTTATTGCACTGTAGGATTTAGATCAATAAAAAAACAGAAGGACCAAGATTATGCATGCTAAAAAGATAAAATGAATTGAAAAAGATTTTATATACAACATTATAATAATTTGTTTTTAGTCTTAATAAAGCTAATGTTCATTCATTACAAAGTAAGCATTTCTGGAACGCCAGTTTGGACTAAACTAAGGATCAGTAGTAACAGTATACAGATAAAACTAAAATAATGGTGACTTTGGAACATCTCAAGGATCTAATTGTCTGAAATCTCTTATAGAGCCTGATTTTTATACTTTTTGAATTAAAAAATAAAACGAGGCTATGGCAGGTTGTAAAGTAAAGCACTAGTTTGTTGCATAATATTTATTTCCAAGAAGTATCGTGGGTTTTCCATGTCCATTAGAAAATAAACATGGGAAATTACTGGTGCAATTCTTGTTTAGAAGAATGCTCTATTCAGACAATAAACTAAGAATCTAGAGAGCATCCTAGAGTCCTTAGAAAGCATTTAAACCTTCTTTTTTTCTAGTTACTCCAATGTTGGTTGGCTTATAAAATTTATTTAACTATAAAATTTATTGACCGCCCATCTTACCACAAGTTATGATTTGCTACATCTACCACAGGAGACATTTTGTGATGGTACAAACTCTCTTTTACTTTTACTCTTTTACTTTTACTCTCTTTTAAGCCATTTTGTAAGAGAACTGACAATATGCCTCAAAACAACAAATGGATCAATGCCAAACAGTTCTGTATTCCTGTTCTGCCGGGCTCTCTGGTAGAAGCCTCCCGAAAATTCACGGGTACAAATTTCAGACACACACACGTTTGAAAACTCAAAACAATGTTCTTTATCACAAAAGTCAAAAGAAACAAAGCACCCTTTTTGTATTGCAAAGAGCACTCTTCCCCAAAACAACTTTGTAGGCTGTACAAGTCCCTTAATCAGTCCTTAAGTACTTAGCTAATAGCTGTGAAGAAACGTCACAGCCCTCCTTCTTCCCACGAAGTGAAACATACACACACTTTACTCCGCTTTGGTGTTAAAGGCGTGAAAAATCCACAAAGTTCAGACACAGCGAGGCACGATCCTGAAGAACTGCGATCAGATAATCTTCCACAATGGCCAAACTACCACGCTGCTATTTATATCAGCAGCTCTAATTACTGGAGCCCCACCCATACACAGGTGGCCTCTCTTATCTCCTGTAATATTTCCTCAATTGGTCTCTTCGATGCATAAGTCTGCGTCTGCATGGGTCTAACACTTCATCATCCGAATCCACCGAAGATAATGGTGATTGGCTTCCTGGGCTGTGTGCCAAGCCCCCCTCTTCCAAGTCACCCCCACCTTCTTCTTCGTCCAAGGAAACTGCACTCCCTGACTCTGCCGGCAACAAAACAGGCCTAGGACATGTTGACATTTCCCCTGCCTCCACCTCCACATTCCCTGGGGCAGGAGTTGGGCCAGAGCCAACCACAACAATTCCTAATTTTTTAGAAAATATGTAAGTATATACATCTGTGTGTATATGTATATGTGTGTGTGTATGTATCTGTGTGTGTGTACAATGAAATGCTTTAATGAAACCCCAGTAACAATTTTATAATATATATAATATATATGTATTTGCCTTACCCCACTTCCGTTTTGTGAAGTAGCCATCAGCACTGGGATCATTGAAATGCCTGCTCATCATAGTCTCTCCTCCAGCATGGAAATCATATGCAAACACAAGAGCTTTTTAAAGAGAGACCAAGGTGAGAGTTAGGTAGGCACCTGATACATGCTCTTTGATATAATTGGCCAGCATCTTGAAGTGAGGAACTTACAATGCTCTCCAAATGCTTTAGTGGTGAATACTTCTCGCAATGTTATGATATTTGAATGCTGGATTTTTTTCCACATGTCAACCAATACCATGCATTTTGTATTAACAAGACGAAAACCTAAGGGAAGAAGAAAGAGAACCCCTTTCACATGCCAAGCACTCATTAACTTCCAATGGATCGCTTAAATCTGAGCTGCCACCAACAGACACACCAAAACAAAACTTATTTATTTCTTCGTATCCTATTCTATGGATTGCCATGAGGGCCAAATTCCTATTCCTTACTTCAAAGGAATTTTTAAAGGAATGATTCCAATTTGATATCCAATTTGTGATTTATACATAGAAGTGTGCAAATGTTTTAGGTTTAATTACCTGTACCACTGAAATTTTAAAAGATGACAACTTAGGATTTCCCTCACCATGTATCCTCCGAAGGCAATATGGCAGATCATCTTTGCTATTTACAGCTTTGTAGCATGATGTTATGTACCCGAAGTTGCTTGTTTTCTGTATCCGATTGGGTGGTGGCAGTGGTTCTAAAGGGAAAAGGCTGTGGTAGCTGTCAACTTCTGTTGGGACAGCTAAACCAGTTTACAGAAATACATTAGATACTACTTACAATGATTAAGAAAACAGTTATTACAGGCACAAAGAAGATCAATTAGATGCACACACTTTTTTAGAGGATTGTAGCAAAGTTAGAAGTTTTAAATGACAGTTTGATGCAAATCATACATACTTGGGTTATAATAAAGACATTTTTGCCTTAGGGAGGATAGATATTGAAGAACAAGTGTCCTATTGCAAATACTGTGATCATGATTAGGTATTTTAAATATAGCCAGAAAAAGATATATGTGATCATTGTTAATCCTAAGGGGACAGTTTTAAGACAAACAGCCAAAAATCATCAGGGTTGTACAAAATAAAATTTTAGGAGAGAATATTTGTGAAAGCTTCAAATAAGCTTAATTGCTTAATAGCAATACAGTTTAGACTTATATATCTCATCACAGTCTTTCTAAGCTGTTGGTAGTGTTAGCATATTGCCCCCAACAATTTGGGTCCTCATTTTACTAATGTCGAAAGGATGGGAAAATGAGTCAACGTTGAATCATTCAAATTAATGAATTGCAGAATACCAACATATTTAATCCAAACAACATAAACCTTACAAATATGTTACTATGGAAAATGGCTGCCTTACCCCATCCCCTATCTCTTTTTGGATAATAGCAAGCTGTGCTACTCTGTTCTTTACATGACTATACAGTCCCTACATTTGCATGATTTGAAGCATTTTTACACTTCACAAGGATTGAAAGCAAGCAGTTAAACACACTGTGTGCAGAAATGGAACTTTCTAACATTAAAATGTGCAACCTGTGGAGACTCGGAGCGGTATTCTTCCACAAGAACATGCCATTTGTGTTAACACTTGTAAAACATACATACAAACATATACTGAACTTGCTGTGTAGGCTTGGCAGCCAGATACCAATAGAAAAGTACCAGCCATCCCCAATTTGAAACCCTTCCTATGGGTATTAATATTAAAGAAATATTATGAATAAGGTGGGAGGCTATTAATTAGTAAAACCAAACATTGGTATTAAGATTTAGGCTGAAAGTAAAAACAAAAAGAAAGTATGATGAAGAAATACATGTAACTAGATTAAGTTTCATTAGAGAGAGAACCTCATATACTAAGCCAGCCAGATTATACACAATATACAGCAATTGGCTATATTAACAAGCAGACTCTGCAAGCACATGGAAATAACAAGAAAAATGGGTTAAGTTAGATTTAATGTATCTTTAATAAATATATGGTGGGTGGGAATGTATGTATGTCTCTCTCTCTCTCTCTGTAAGTCCATTTCTGCACACACAAATGTAGTATTATACAATATATAGTGTATGTGTATGTGTATGTATATGTATATGTATGTGTACATGCATGTGTGTATAATTTAGGAGTGTTATGAAGCTGAAAGCAACCATAAATACACTTTACCAACACGTTGAAATTCAGGATCTTTAATTACTTACCCGACATGTCTGCTTGATCTATCTGAGCCATTGTAATTAAGTGTCTGTTGATCAGCTCCTATAAGTGAAACATTTTATACTCTTACAGATAAAGTATAAAATTTACATTGTTTTTTAAAAATGGAGTTGTGGAAAACTAAAAATAAACTGATGTATTTTTCAGTTTTATCTGGTCTGACTGCTTTACAAAAAAGGATACCTAGAGTAAACTTCTTTTGAGATTTATGAACTTTTGATTATGATTGTTGATATATCCAATAGCCAATTAATTCTTCTGGTTTAAGAACTGACTCTACCTAATCCTACCAAGAAATTTCAAGACTGTACTTCTGTACAATTAAAGCAAGTAATTTGTACAATTAAAAAGCTCTTCCATCCTAGATTTTTCACACTATACTTTAATAGTAGCATTTCTGTCCTAGCATTTTTATTGTTGTCTTCTTTCACTATTATCTGGCAATTGTTTTAGTTTTCTTTTCTCAATGCTACATGTAAACACAGAATGGACATTAGACTATTTATCTATTTAATTCCGACCAGATCATTATAAGAAAATACTGTATATCTATGCAATGGATTAATATTTTGGACATTTGTTTATTTATTTCTACCAATACCGAAGGACTCAGGGTGACATGTTATTACTTCATTTTTATAAATAAAAAGCATGTTAGCTAGGAGTGGGTGTTTGGCAGGGTTTGGGCGATCCTCTAGCCAAGGATCACCAGGGTTCGGCAAACCCCATATGTCTCTTCTGGCTGGCCCTGCCCATCCCACTCTGCTGTTCTGTATGATAACCTGGTTGTATTCTATTAATGTTCTCATTCCGTGGGAGTAATTAAATCCTGTCTGGAATTTAGACAAAGGTTCTCCTATATTTTTCAGTATACTGGATAACAAGTTTCTGCAATAATTTTTAGCAAATTTTAATAATTTCTGTTTCTTTACACGGGAGGCCTGTATTTATCAAATTTATATTTTTATTTATTGATTTATTGAATTTATCAAATTATTTAATTTTTTTGCATAATTTAATGGGTCAATCTATCTTCTTCTTCTCTCCAGATGGTAACCAACAAATGGCAGTTCTCAGGTATCAGTTATCCACCAGGTACAAAATGTCCCCCAAAATATAACTTGCAATCCCTCACCATATCTTGCAACCTCAAGGAGTTACTTCCTAAAAATCTCATTATTAGAAGGAATGTTTTGGTAACTGACAACAAAGATTTTTCATGAGCAGTACAGGTAGAATACTGAGCAACTGTGGTATCACAATCACAAATTTTCCAAGTTTTGCTTGCATTTATTTATTGCTACTAAGACATTGGTGGCATTCCCTAATAGTATCAAACTGAATATAGACCTCACAGCTTATGGGTTATAATTTTAGTAGTATTGACAATGCATAATTGATAGACTGAATTTTATCATGGATTTTATGTTATTTATCATTTTATCCTACAACTTTTGGTTGTGTGTCCACTAAGTGTCTTTATTGGTTTTGGTCTATGACTGTAATAATCAATTTGATTTTGATTTGAATTGATTTGATTTGATTACTACTAATTAGACCAAATTGGGTGCAGACATTGCAACCTTGTTTGTTTATTTATTGGACTTGTATGTCGCCCCTCCGTGGACTTGGGGCAGCTCACAACACATAAATTTAAAAAGTATACAACAGTACATTTTTTGTTTATGCTTTTCTTTATAATTACAGTGTTCCCTCGATTTTCGCGGGTTCGAACTTCGCGGAAAGTCTATACCACGGTTTTTCAAAAATATTAATTAAAAAATACTTTGCGGGTTTTTTCCTTATACCACGGTTTTCCCCACCCGATGACATCATATGTCATCGCCAAACATTCGTCTGCCTTTAATAATTTTTTTTAAATAAACTTTAATAAATAAACATGGTGAGTAATAATCTGAATGGTTGCTAAGGGAATGGAAAATTGCAATTTAGGGGTTTAAAGTGTTAAGGGAAGGCTTGTGACACTGTTCATAGCCAAAAATAATGTATTTACTTCCGCATCTCTACTTCGCGGAAATTCAACTTTCGCATACAGTCTCGGAACGCATCCCCCGCGAAAAGCAAAGGAACACTGTAAAGTTGCTTCTCAATGTCTCGGCCATTTTATAATGCAAATGCCTGGATAGGCAAATGTCTCTAATTTGTCAAGGGTTTTGGGTGCATCCTCCCTTGTAGTTTTCCAAATTGCATGACTTTCCCCCAGTTCTTATTTATCCTCAGAGTGATTTTACCAACATCTATTTTCAAACTGGTAATCATGCCCTATGACATTTTTTAGGTTTCTGCCAGAAGTGTAATTTCACCTGCAAAATCCAAACCCTTAAATCTTGAGTAATCTTTTCACAGGATGCTTACATTTGTCATACTCATAGCCTTTCTCATTATGTTGTTTACCACCAAAAGGACTAAAAATATGAATATGAAACCTTGCTGAAGCTTACTATTAAGTTTAAATAAATATGCAATGCTGCTATTGGTTCTCTTACAGCACCTCCAATTCAAATAAGAGTGTACTTTATATGCAGTACATAGTTTTACAATTTGTTGAATACAGCATTTTACCCAATAATTTAAAAGAAACATTGTGCAGACATTTAGGTATAAAATCTATTAAATTTTTAAAAATATCTTTAAAAAGAATTTACCTGTCTGAGTTCATCAGCCATGAAGAAGGAAGGTGCATTAGCTTTTGGTTGCATATAAGCAACATGAGGTGCGGTTGGAGGGTAAATGTGATAATTTGGGAATACCTATTGAAAGTCAGTTAGGAAATAGATAACGTTCAGAAGTTGAAAAATCAATAGACTTTAAAAACTGTCTTAGTACATTCAAGGAAGCACCATAACATACAGCTTCTTATATACTATATAGCCTATTATAGGCTTGAACCAATACTGTAGTGACTAGCTAATTCTAGCAATAACCATTCTACAAAGGATTCTAACATACTATTACCATTCATTCACTATAGTTCCTCCAAATTAATTTGGCTACTTCAGATTTCAAATCATTCTTTTTATTAACATTTCACAATTTGCTTAGGGTTTTTTATTTTGCTATATTATTTAGAAAAATATAATTTTTTAAAAAAAATTAAAAACCCACACCTTCAGCAATGTAAATGTAATTAAAATGTTGGTGCCACTTTAGCTTGTATTTAATATTTTAAAGTGAATCTCTTACTAGAGGGTTTTTTTATATATGAGATTTTTACACACACACACACAACTGAAGGTTCTCTATTTCCAGTTCAGGCAAGCATCAAATTTTATCATATAAGGATCTTTATTAATCACTTAACAGTTCAAAAAATTTTGTTGTTACCAGCTGTTCAAGTTCTATTTTGGACAAATCCTCTCATTACAGAGAACAAATCAAATTCTTTAAAAGCTAGCTATCCTTAAAATACAAATGTCTTCTAGGCAAATGTGTAATATCTTGTAGGCAAACCTGAGGCATCAAGTAGCCCTGTATCTAAAAATTACTTTACTCTCCTTGTTTAATTCTGCTTATTTAGGAGCATAATGAAAATACAGAAATAGTTTACATTCACTTTGATGACATCTAGTTCCTAACATCTGTTCCAATTGGCAACAGCTCTTAAAATTTTCACTAAGATACCTTATCCCTTGCCACCCGAGCTCTGCCATTGAGCTATAGCTTCTTCCCATCTGTTCTAGGGGATAAGAACTGTACAAAAATTATAGCCTATGCAAAAAGATAAAAGGCTACTTTGGGAGAAAGCTATAATAACTGTTTGCCATGATAACAATGGCCTGCCATGCCAAGAATTAACCTCAAAGCTAAAATAATTTATCATATCTGAGTGTATGTAATATCTCCTTCATATAAAATATGAAGAAAAGAAGAGATAATTTAAATATGAAGAAGGGACATTTAATAGCAATTAAGTACTGAAAATAACAGTAAATATTTTTTTGCTGACACGTATCTTCATAATTGAAGCTAAATCTTACCATTCCAGTTAGAGGTGCTGGGGTTGTGTCCGTATAGAAATAAGTTGTTCCGCCCACAGTTTCTTTCTGAATCACTTGCCCAGTTGTGGGGGGCTGTGAGACAGCATTAGTAACTGGTGTAGAGGCACTAGTAGGCACCATATAATTTGCTGGGTTTGGAGTGTGGCTTCTTCGTCTAGGAGCAGGAGATGTATGAGGCGTGATTTTAGGAGAATGAAGGGGTGAAGATCCTGCTGACAGTGACATTCCTTGTGCAAATAAAAAGAGACAAAAGATTTGCTGATAAATCAGCATGAACACTTAAGATTGAAAAATTACAAATTCTCTTACAGATCAGAAAAAAAGAATTTTGGAAAAAAGATGTTTGCAAAAGTTCCCAACCTCAGCATATATTCAGTCTTCAAATAAAATTGTTAACAGATATCATATAGGTTGATTGACACAACCTTAAGGTTGCATACTGAAATCAATGCTTCAGCCTCATAATAAATCTAGTGATCTGCAAAACTCGGCAATTTAGGAACATTCCAATTATTTTCTCTTCCCTCTATATTAAATCAAGATACAGTTTTCATTATTTGTTAGATTTACACTCCACTATTTCTTTAGGTTCACACACAGTGCTGTTTCTTCCCATTTTATTCTTGGACTCAAAGCCAGCAACTGGCCATTTGTAAGCTTGTCTACTATTGCTTTAACTTGGATCTCTAACATTGTAACTAATCCCTTTAAAGGATATTGTTTTAAAATAAATTCCTTTCCAAGTACCAACATTTATTTATTCATCTAGTTTCTATATTTTTTTATCCAGTGTTTATTACTTTATACTAACTCAAGGCATTGAACATACATAATTATTATTTATTAAACACCTTTATATGACTACCCAACTAATGTACAATGATTCCAGGCAGCTTACAACAAATTCTAGAACATAAAAATCTATCCATCCATGCATGCGTCCATCTTTCCATCCATCTTCTTCCTATTTTCTCTTTGTGAAATATGAGGTGTTGGACTGAAAAAGCATGGTTGGCTCAAAATCACCCAGCTGGCATACTGAAACCAACTTTCAAAAAACTGAATTTATCTACAGTATAGATGTCTACATAGAACAACTACACAGGAATCTTATAAGCCAGATCTACTTTCAAGAGGTCTTAGCCCAGCAGATATCATGTGCCATAGGTTATTCGAAGTCTAATATTATCAAAAGAAAAGACGTCTAATTAGATTCTATAGTTTTTGTAGTCAAAAGTGTTTAAGTCTAGAAGCAAAAAAAATTGGTTGAGTATAATTTATTTTCAAGCTATTCTAACTTTAATATGAAAATCGGGAACAGTGATGAGCATTTACTGTCAAAAATAAAACAATATAAACTTCAATGATTTTGTAATCAAGCATCCCAGAATCCTGACTTTTAATTGTTTTGCCCATGTATTATTTTGCAACAAAATCTACATTTTTGAACAGATTGTGGCCCCGACACCCGACGACTACTTTAGGAAAAATTAGTAACTTCTTAACTTTAAGAAGTTAACTTGCTAATGCCAAATAATGACAAGAAACCGTTAAGAATTCCTCTTATAACAAAGTGATTTGTATAAGGTTGCAAATTTAAAACTACATGATTACAATTTGCATAGTTAGATTTATTATGTCAATCAATTCCTAAGGTACAAGAAGATAAATTAGTTACTACTACTTAGAAACTTACATGTGCTATATTTTAATTTTAAAACAGTAAACAAATTATTCAAAACTTACCTGGCGCTAGCCCAGGATTTGCAGGATTTCCCATGGAAGGATGCGAGAACAAGGCTTGAGAGAAGGCAGAGATATTTGAGTGTGACATATTACCAAGTCGGGAGTTTGATCCTCCTTTAGGAATAAACTCACTTGCAGTGGGGTTTGGCGTCTGTTTAAAAATCAGGATATATTATATGTTAAATGTGAAGACATGTTTGTTACCAAAAAAATTGGTGGAATTAAACCCCAAAAATCTAATATTTCAAACTTCAGCAGACAATTAAGAATTAATATCAGGGTCCGAAGATTAAAATTACTCCCTTTTTACTGTAATTGTTTTGGGAACATAACTTTTTAAAACTGTGCTGACATGACAAAGAAAAGAGGGAGAGAGAAAAAAAAAGAAAACATTCAATTAAGATGGGCATTTTCATCCTAACTGGATCTAAATACTCTTTTACCATAAGAAATACAGAACTCCATATAATTCTATAATTAAAGATCTGGAAATATGCACATGGATCAATTATATTTCAGCAACTATCAGTTTTATCATTATGCTGATGGTAGCCTGTTCATATAAAGAGATGATATTTTAAAGAACTAGACTGTAGAATTATTTCAAAAGCTTATTTTAGTTAGTTATTATAATCTGACGTATGGTCAAAGATCAATTATCAATTACACTTTATACATGATCTAAAGGAAAAAAAGAGACACTAAAGCTTAAAACAGCATAAAATATAACAGCCTTAAAATAACAGAGTATAGCAATCAATATTTATATAAATTAAATAACAAAGAAGCAATTATTATTCACCCCACATCATTCGCTGTAAATGCTAGTTTGAATCTTGATGTAGATATATAATTCAGTACCAAAGGCTGGACAAATTAGAATAGCTCAACAAAACATTCTTTAGATAGCATATTCAGAATGAGGTTATGAGTTTCTTGGCTAAAATACTATATTTAATACCATAATACAACTATTATCATACTTAAATGGATAAAATTATATTCGTATTAAAGTGTATTAACATATAGCAGAATATTAAATATTTATCTTTTTTATTTGCCTTTTTAAATTCAATTTCAATAAAAGAGATTTCCCCTGCTTTTTTGGGTGGGTGGGTGGTGGGAATTGTGTATTTCAGGCTATTATCTAATTATAGTAAAACCTCAGTGTTTTGACCTTTCACTCAGCAGACTTCAGATGCAATGGACAAAATTTATTTTGGACTTTGCCTACAAAAAAAAGTATGAATTTTGTTATTTTATATCTCTTGTGTAATAATGCAATTTTGCAAATGACATAAATTTGCACAAGTTATGTAAAAGCCTCAAATATGAAACTATGAAAATGATATTCAATGTATGTAAAGAAAATTCAAGTGGAAAGTAATATAAATTACATAAAGAATGTAAATTTGGATTTGATACTCTTTCCTCTCCAAATGAACCATTAAGTGTAGATTTTCCGGTAAAGATTTCTTAAGACATTTTAATTTATTATATATTAATAAACACTCCTGTTTGTCTATTTGTAACATTCAACTGGGCATAACTGGGCATCGTACAATAACAATTTTTGAATCAATGTACCTCGAGTGTCAAAAATCTGGACCCCATTACTCCCTTAGGATAGGCAATGTTGTTTCACTGTTGACGTATTGCCACGGTCAGTGATCATCATTTCTACTGAAAACCTGCCAGCTTTCTCCCAGGAAAGTCAGTGGGGAAGCCAGAAGTCACACCTGCTCCAACAGCATTTTTGCCCATCCTTGCTCATTCTATTTATCAGTTTCGGTAAAGAAATAGGTCTGATGAACCAACAGGTCATGGGTTGTATAATTGTTATTACGGTGTTTCCTCGATTTTCGCGGGTTCGAACTTTGCGAAAAGTCTATACCACGGTTTTTCAAAAATATTAATTAAAAAATACTTCGTGGGTTTTTTCCCTATACCACGGTTTTTCCCACCCGATGACGTCATATGTCATCACCAAACTTTCGTCTGCCTTTAATAAATTTTTTTAAAATAAACTTTAATAAATAAACATGGTGAGTAATAATCGGAATGGTTGCTAAGGGAATGGAAAATTGCAATTTAGGGGTTTAAAGTGTTATGGGAAGGCTTGTGATACTGTTCATAGCCAAAAATAGTGTACAGTGTTCCCTCGATTTTCGCAGGGGATGCGTTCCGAGACCGCCCGCGAAAATCGAATTTCTGCGAAGTAGGGATGCGGAAGTAAATACACTATTTTTGGCTATGAACAGTGTCACAAGCCTTCCCTTAACACTTTAAACCCCTAAATTACAATTTCCCATTCCCTTAGCAACCATTTAGATAATTACTCACCATGTTTATTTATTAAAATTTCTTTTAAAAAATATTTATTAAAGGCGGACGAAATTTGGCGATGACTTATGACGTCATCGGGCAGGAAAAAGCGTGGTATAGGGGGGAAAACCGCAAATTATTTTTTAATTAATATTTTTGAAAAACCGTGGTATAGCCGTTTCGCGAAGTTCGAACCCGCGAAAATCGAGGGAACACTGTATTTACTTCTGCATCTATACTTCGTGGAAATTCGACTTTCGCGGGCGGTCTCGGAAAGCATCCCCCGCGAAAAGCGAGGGAACACTGTACTATTAAAAACTGTACATGATACATGCATAAAAGTTAAATAGGCAGGGCAACAGTATACAACCTTGCTGGACTTCTTTCCCAATTTTGAACCAATCAGTGGTTTACACTGTTGCTCCTTGATCTGCATATAGGTTTCTCAAGAGACAAATAAGATGGTTTGGTACTCCCATCTCTTTAAGAACTTGCCACAAATTGTTGTGATCCACACAATTAGCATAGTCAGTGAAGCAGAAGTAGAGGCTTTTCTGGAACTCCCTAGGCTTTCTCCATGATCCAGTGTATGTTGGCAATTTGATCTCTGGTTCCTCTGCCTCTTCAAAATCCTGCCTGTACTTCTGGTAGTTCTCGATTCACATCTTGCTGGAGCCTAACCTGTAGGTTTTTGAGCATAACTTTGCTAGTATGTTGCGGTAGTTGTAACATTCTTTGGCATTGCCCTTCTTTGGAATTGGAAGGTAAACTGACCTTTTCAATCCTGCGGTCACCATTGAGTTTTCCAATGTTTAAAAAAATCCTGTCACATCTCAAATGTTATAGCATTTATCGTGCCATAATCTACAAGACACAGTATTTATTGCAACAGTTATTTATACCACTTTTTGAGCATTACAGAGTCACTTTATTGGTGAGATGGGCAGCAAATAATTTGAATCAATTAGTTAATTAATTAAACTTTTACAAGATTAATAGTCTATATCTTTACATGCATTATTCACCTTTATAGATATGTTGTCTTTGCATCTTTTCCTAAATAAACACAGCATTTTTACAGAAATCTTATCCAAATCCAGTATTTTTCATTCCTAACATTTTGACACAACGAGATGACACAATACAATTTTCCCTATCAAGAAACTGTAAACCATCGTATTTAGTTTTAATGAAGTACCATGACATAAGCAATTGTTATTTTCAAATACAACAAATCTTGGGAACAATTACAAATCTTGTACAAATATGTGAAAAGTAAAAGGGAAAATGGATAAAAATCTACTTTTTAAATGCAGTATTGAAAACAGCTCAAATATGAAACATGGAAAATATGACAAATATGATAGTAATACACAAACAGAATCAAGACCCAACTTATATCTCATTTATAAAATTTTCCTGACGTTATGAACAAAATATTAAGCATAATATAGTCCTGATGAGAATATATTAAGAGAAAGCGGGTTGATTAAAGTTATTCACATAATGATTTCACATCTCAGATCTACTTTTTCAGAATAGTTAGGGCACAAGTGTATTGTAGTAACGAAAAAAGAGCTTTTCATATTTTAATTCTCTTATGACTTGTAGAACTGTACTTTTCTTTCTTCTTTATATATTAAATTAGTTGCAGTTTAGTTGCCACCCTTATCTATCATTAAAAAAAAATCAAAAGAATAAGAAATTGAATGGCACACTTTCATAAAAATGGGATGAGAAGAGATAGCTTATTTTCCAGTGCCATAAATTTTCAATCTGCATAATATGCACTGTAGACCTTAAGTCTCTGATACACTTACCCTGCAGATCCACTACAGACCAGACATTTATAGTTATGAATCTTTAAAAGGTTAGTGCTGTCCCACCTGGAAATCATCACAGATCCACTGCGAGACACCTTACCATTTGCCTACTGCACAAATAGATCAGTAGGTGATGCTGTTGTCATGGCACTGCACTACATCTTACAATATCTTGAATCCCAAAAGACTTGTGCAAAGGTCCTGTTTGTAGCCTTCAGCTCAGCACTCAGAACCACCAGTCCAGAAACTCTTCACTCTAAACTGACTCACAACTATGCCTAGCTTTCTGACAGATAGAAAGCACCAGCTGAAGCAAGGTAAAATCAGCTTGAATACCTGTTCAATTAGCACAAGGTCCCACCAGAGCTGTATGCTCTCTCCATTACACTTTTCCATCTATCCCAATGAGTGCATCTCTAAGGATTCCTCTATTAAAAGTACTGAAGTTTTCAGATGGTTTCAACAGGCATTGGTCTCATTGAGACAGTAATGAGTCTGCATCATTCAAGATGGAAGATTGAACAATTTGCCCCTGTGCTGCAGGCAGAACAAACTAGAGCTGAACACACTTAAAACTGTAGAGTTGAAAGTGGATTTTAGAATGAGCCTTCCTATTCCAGTACCTCTTGCTGTATTAGACAACATAGTGCCAATAGTAGAGACCTTAAAATTTCTGGGTTCTATAATCATCCAGGATTTGAAATGTATGATTTGAAAACATTAGAACCATCATTAAAAAGGCACAACAAACTATTATTATTATTATTATTATTATTATTATTATTATTATTATTATTATTATTATTTATTAGACTTTTATGCCGCCCCTCTTCGTAGACTTGGAGCGGCTCACAACAATGTTCGTCCTGTGTCAATTCATAAAGTTCATACTGCCTGTTCAGCCGGGCTCTATGGTATGAGCCTCCCAAAAATTCAAGGGTAAAAAATTCAGACACACATACACTTGAAAATTCAAAAACAATGTTTTTTATCACAAAATTCAAAAGAAACAAAGCACTCTTTTTGTATTGCAAAGAGAGCTTTTGCCAAAACAAACATGTGGGCTGTAAAAACCCCTTAAACAGTCCTTAAGTACTTAGCTAGCAGCTGTGAAGAAACGTCACAGCCCTCCTTCTTCCACGAGTTGAAACACACACGCTTTGCTGTGCCTTGGTTTCCAAGTCTTGAAAAATCAACAGAGTCCTGAAACAGCAAGTCACGGTCCAAACCAGTACGATCGGATAATCTTCACACTGCGAGGCCAGCACGCTGCCAATTTAACAGCAGCCCTAATTACTTGAACCCCACCCAACCACAGGTGGACTCAATTATCTCCTATAATACTTTTGAAGTTGTCCACTCCTATGTATAGCTCTACGCATGCGTGTGTCTATCATTATCTCCTCAGCCGAATCTAAGGAAGATAAGGATGATTGACTTCTTCCTGGGCTGTCTTCCAAGCCCCCCTCCTCCATCTCACCTTCACTTCCTTCTGCAGAGGACAATTCACCATCTGACTCTGTCGGCAGCAAAACAGGCCTATGACATGTTGATGTTTCCCCCACCTCCACCTCCTCAGTCCTTGAGGCAGGAGCTGGGCCAGAGCTAACCACAACACTGCCCAAGGAGCTGTTAATACAGTTCTACAGTTAACACACAGGAGTTATTGAGTCTTTCACTTGTATTTCTATAACTGTCTGGTTTAGGACACGGCACAGACTTCAATGTATAGTTAGGACTGCAGGGAAAAAAACAATTGCAACCATCCTGTCTTCCATTAAGGACCTATACACTACACAATCCAGAAAGAGGATGAGAAAATATCTACATATCCCTCACATCCGGGGCATAAACTGTTTCAACTTCTCCCCTCAGGATGCCACTATAGTTCATTGCATGCCAAAACAACTAGACAGAGAGACATTTTTTCCCTCATGCCGTCATTCGCTAATCACCTAATTACCACAATACTGTCTTATGTTTATTTACCCATGTAGTAAGGTTGTTTTACTATTATCCTTCTCATCTTTTCGACTACATTTTCCTATTAGTATCCTATAATTGTAACACTTCGTTGTTTGTATGTACACTGAGAGCTTATACACAGGAGACAAACTCCTTGTGTGTCCAAGAATGCCAATAAAGCATTCTTAAATATTCTAAACTTGCAGAGGGGAGGATTATATACATCCAGTCGCTAACATCCTTCCTTAGAAACATAGAAGACTGACGGCAGAAAAAGACTTCATGGTCCATCTAGTCTGCCCTTATACTATTTTATCTTACAATGGATATATGTTTATCCCAGGCATGTTTAAATTCAGTTACTGTGGATTTACCAACCACGTCTGCTGGAAGTTTGTTCCAAGGATCTACTACTCTTTCAGTAAAATAATATTTTCTCACGTTGCTTTTGATCTTTCCCCCAACTAACTTCAGATTGTGTCCCCTTGTTCTTGTGTTCACTTTCCTATTAAAAACACTTCCTTCCTGAACCTTATTTAACCCTTTTTAATCCTTAAAATGCCTCTGGATGTGTAAAATTAGCATGTCTTTGTGTAACGTTAAAATTCATCTGGCTAACTGAAAACATTTTTCTTTCATATAAATCAAAGCTCCTTCCTGTGCTGGTATGGTTGCCTCCTCCTCATGTCCATTGTGATCCCCATCTGCAATACTAATTGAGTAATATTTGCATGCTATATATTTTTGTTATTCCAGCAAAACCTATTCCTCCTTTGCATGTTACAGATTTTATTTTACAATACAGAACATTCATCCCACTACTTTTTAAAACAACTTTTAATTATACACGAAATATAGGATAATTTTTCTCTATACATTTTTGAATTCTTTTTTCAGATGGAATACTATATAACACAGTGAGTATACATGATTCTTTGAGTGAAAAAAGGGGAGCTCTTGAAGGAAACTGGATTTTCTATTATGCCCTTATGTGAACTGAAGCTGGATTTTAGCATTTTTTTTAAAAAATTGCAACTATTTTACATTGCTTATGCTGTTGTATTAAAATTATATTCAATAGTTTTACAATTTCAGTTTGAACTATATTGAAATACCTCAACTGATCAATAAGCTAATTCTTAATAATTAATACTAAAATAATTACATTGGTTATCAGTTGATTAATTCCTTTAAACATTGTTCTCTCTCTTTCAATTGTAATGACAGAAAGAGAACATAACGGTGTTTTAAAAAAAGATTGTGGGCCTTTTTTAAAAAAAATTCCTATGGTCCAGAAACCAAAGGCACTATTTTAGCAAACCATTTAAGCATTTGTTAAGCGAAAGATCAGGGGGTCACAACCTGGTTTCTTTTCAAATAGTTTTATGCCCTCTAACTCAGGGGTCTCCAACCTTAGCAACTTTTAAGAATTGTGAACTTCAACTCCCAGAATTCCTCAGCCAGCATGGTTGAATGAGGAATTCTAGGAGTCGAAGTCCACAATTCTTAAAAGTTTCTAAGGTTCAAGATCTCTCCTCTAACAAGCATATGTAGTGGATGGAATTTGTTGAAATTAGACCCTGAAATTCATAAAGGGCAGTTTCATCACCGGCTCAAGGTTGACTCAGCCTTCCATCCTTCCGAGGTGGGTAAAATGAGGACCCGGATTGTGGGGGCAACAGGCTGGCTCTGTTCAAAAGCGCTATTGCTAACATGTTGTAAGCCGCCCTGAGTCTAAGCAGAAGGGCGGCATAAAAATTGAATAAATAAATATAGCCTTTTGAGCATCTTCCGCAAAGGTGATAAACAGAAATGTTAACATTTAATTTCTCTAAAACAAATACATCACAGTTTGGTTATTGCATTTTTTCCACCTTCTAATAAAGCAATGAATGAAACAGTATTATAATACTGAAATACAGCATTGCAAGCCCCATCCATGTATAAAAAAAGATAACGGGACTGCCTGACGGGGGGGGGGGGAAGCATAACCTTCTGTGGACTAAACGTCTATGGAGATTCTCACTCATCTTAGTAATGACTTTCTCCAAAAGGCAACTGGACTTTGTTTTTGTTTTTCCTTTGAAAATGTTTGTTTCTCAACCTTTAGTTCTCTGGAGAAGAAATGGAAAAAAAAATATTTTTCCCCCTGTAAAATCATTTTAGGTCTTATAGCAACTAGTCCTTGCACATGCAAAATAGATTCTTTGGACTGAGATCTGTATCAGAAAAGTAAGAAATGTGATAAGAGAGATAGAAAGCCATTCTTGCTTGCTGAATAACAAAGTTCTAGTCCTGTTAACATTTACAAACCAAAATTATATATAGCATTACCTACTGAATACAGGCTCCACTTCTTGAACTGAAAGGAGAGTGTATGTAGGTCAAGTCATTAAGCAATAATAACAACAATAAAATTTCCCAAATCCTTATTAAGCAACAGTTTAAATTAAAGTTTCTTCTTGAACTATAAAAGAAGATGTAAGATCTGTCCAAAACCAAAGTACTATTTTGCCTTCCCCCAAGTGATAAGGGAATGGTGATATTGTTATGTGCTATAACAATAGAACATATATAATATGTGCTATTGTTATATGATTATTCTTATATGATGAACATAATATATTGTTATATTATAAAATATATGATAGTTTGTATCTTCCGAAACTAACCTATGAAATGTTCTACATTCAAGAGGACAAACCTGTCTACTCATCCGAAGAAATTATTGCAGTGAAAATAATTCAGAGTAATTTATTTAGTCACAGAGTTCGCAACTATTCTGACATTCTGCTATTCCCCCTTTTCTGTTTGAAACAAATATTGAAATATCAAATTAAAGCTAAGATTCTTAAGGCCTTTTCAAATACCTCAAAAATCTCCCTTTTTAAGATTGCAAAATAGTGGAACTGCTTTTTCTAAAACATTAACTTGTTAGTAGTACTTCTCCAGGCATAAAATGCACCCTTCTGCTATTTTAATTGCTACCTAAAATAATACTGCAAAAGTAATGCAGACTACTACCATTATTTACATGCTAATTTTAAAAAAATATTGTATTCATAGTTTGTGTAGCTATTAGAAGCAAATGCATATTTTTTGTTCTGCTGCAATAGCAATAGCACTGGGGCTTATAGACCACTTCACTGTACTTTACAGCACAGTGCTGCTCCCAACAATCTGGGTCCTCATTTTACAGATCTCAGAAAGGCTGAATCAACCTTGAGCCAGTCAGAATCGAACTCCTGAAGTAAGCAGTGAGTTAGCCTGCAGTATGATATTCTAGCCACTGCATCATGATTCTGCTTCTGCAGCAATAAAATACCTATTCTAGACCCTCGTGCATGAACATACAAATATGATATTATTATATTTTTTTTGTAACTGTTACCTTGGGAAAACTATGATCTTGAAAGACTGCTAAGAGCAGAATATCTCAAAGATTTTTTTCCTTTTATTAGCACTATTATTAGTGCAGTAAAAGTTACTGAAAGCAAAGCAGAAATGAAAAACCGACCAGCCTAGGAACTAAACTTTTTAGAGAAATCATACCAGTGCTGAATATTTGAGTTTTGCACATCCCTATAAATCTCTTATACTAAGACAAAACTGAAACAGGATATTAAATTTGAATAGTATTTGTTTCTCCATATTTGCGATTATGATGAAAAATATATTGGCATTTTGCATGATTTCTCTTTTCTAAAGCAGGGATCTCCATCCTTAGCAATTTTATGACTTGTGGACTTCAACTAACAAAGCTGGCGGAGAAATTCTAAGAGTTGAAGTCCACAAGTCTTAAAGTTGCCAAGGTTAGAGACCCCTGTTCAAAAGGCTTGATTTAAAAAATAATTTCAGACCATTATAATTTAGTAGCCATTGTATTAGTAGTTATGAAGTAGGTAATCTGTATAATTTACTGGGTTCTATTATAGTTTAGCTACTAATGATTGGAGACCAAAGGGTGGCAAAGAATATCCTATGTACCATGTTGCACCTACCAGGGATTCTGGCTTCTCTTCACTATAAGCCAGACAAGGACATCTAAAATAAACAGCATACTGTATTAACATTGTTTTATTAACATTCTTCCTAAATGATTATTTTCACTAGAATATCATCTAATCTTTTTAAAATGGCATGTAAGTTCTAGGAGTTTTTAAAATTATATTATTCTTATCATTCAAACTAAGAGACATTAGTTGAGACCTTAAGAAAGTCATTCGTATTTATTCATTTAAATGTGAAGGCTTTGATCAAATTCCAATCCCACTGCATGTACCTGACCTCAGCATCTTCCAAAAATAAGAGAGTACCCCAAATTAATTAAAGTGACTAGGAAAAAGTAATTATACCTGTAAATTGTTTTCTGTGACTCTGTTCCACCAAACCATATTGATGGGTACTCCTGTTTTACACCTGTCAGCCAAGCAGCCAATAGTGTTCTTTGATTTCCGTGCCTTTGATCCCACCGGAACTATCCTCTCTTCCAGCATCCCCAGTCGATACTTTCTTGGCTATGGAAAAGAAGGAAAAAAACCAGGGCACTCCCAATGTCCCTTAGATAGATATCTTTGGTTTGATTGGTGGAATAGGAAACAATTTGCAAGTAAAATTTCTAAGATGGTTTGCTTTCATATTAACTTCTATGACTTATAAAAAAAAGTTCACAGGGCAAGTATAAGCAAAAATTGAACAACCTGGAGCATAATCCACGTAAGTCTTATTAAAGCAAATATATTCTGGATGTATTATTTGCAAGGCCTAATTCAGTGGAGCTTCTTTTTCATAATATTCTTTCAAAATAAAATATTATTATTAGTAACACTACATGCTTTGCTTTTCATATTCTTTTAACCAGGATAATGATTTTTTAAAAAAATTATGAAATCCTGAAAGTTCCAGAATTGAAAATAGGCATTCAAATAAAACATCTTTACATTCTCTAACGATTTAAAGACATTTGAAATTTGAAAGCCCATGGATAAACTTTCTTTTAAAAGTACAAAATTGTCCATTTTGCAAACATAGCTTTAAATCAATTTTAAAATTCACATGTTATCTTATGATTTCTGCTTGCAGATAACATTCTGGTAAGCAAACATTTGTGAATTTGGAATCATACTTTTAAATATGCATATGCAATATCAAATAATGCTTTAGTTTTGAATTCCAATTTTTGTACAAAAATAATAAAATATAAAAACTAATCAAAAAGTAAAATGTCAATCATAAAATCATCATATTTTTAAAAAATTAGCCAAAATTAATAAAGCTTGAATTTTCAACTTCAACTAACATTCAGTTAGCCAATTTCAATCCTAAGCCATATAAACATTATTTTACAAAAATGTAGGGACAATCCAACAGAAAGAATAAAGAAATATATTTATAGCATACCTTTCTTTAGAACCAAATCTAGATGTTTGTGCAAATAAAATGGAGGTCTTCTGTTGAGTAATGCTAAGGCTTACACAGAATATAGTAACATAAAAGTAACTGAAGATGAGAACATGGAGAGCCTATTCTAAATGAAAAAATATTGCAAAATGGCACAATACAAAGCACTGGATGTAATTTCATGGTACCTCCTTAATCTTAACTCTGGCTCTCTATAATGTAATAGCATAAATTGCTAGAACATATTGCTAGAATAGAAATCAAAAGAAATCAGCAAAATAAAATGTAAAAATACTATAGAGAAGCCAGAGACAAAAATTCCACCACTATTAATAAAATTTTAAAAGTAATGGTTTATTAGTTTGAAAACAGATTTGGGTGCATTTCTTTCTTAATGGGCAAGTGTGAGTTCTCAAACAATTCTATTGCACAAGTAGACTCAATTAGTGAAGTTACCCAGAAGCTAAATCCTTGGTACCAGGAAAGAATTGTGAACTTCAAACTGACTATATCACCCACCCATTTAATACCCACAAACAATTACCGTATGACCCCAGAGAAATTCCGTATTCATCTAAACAAGGACCCAGGTGCTTTTTGATCATTTCTTGCTCACTGATGTAACTTTGGAGTGACTACTCATATTTGAAATATAGACAAGCCCTAAATAAATGATGCTTCTTTGTCTTTAAGTTTCTTCTGGATAACAAAAAGCTCAGGAAGACCTTCAGTTTATCCATGTCTTTATCGGCTTTACTCGGTAAAGCTATATACTGTACATTCATTCTATGGTTATTTAGAAAAAATAAATATTTTGGTGTTCAAATTCATTCAAGCATAAAGCAAAGGGATTAGAGCCCAAGGTTTTTTCCCTCTAAAAACCCTTCCTCCATTATTGTATATCTGTCCATGTATATGCACAGAGACTCATATACACAATATGCCTCCAAACATATTAATGCATAATGCAGGATATCAAATCCCATATGTATTTATTAAATTTGTCTCTGCAATAGCCTTGCAGTCAATACTGTATTCTGATTATAACAAAAGGGATATCATGGCTTTTGTGAATCCAAATTTTTACCCGCTATAGTTGGAAAATAGGCCGTGCATGAATAATTCATGATAAAGAATAAAAGTGGAAAATTTCCAATTCTCAAAATAAAGAATGGCAAAATACAAACCATCTTCCTATTTTGTACCCCATAACAGTGCATTCTCTATGATTTAAGTAATCATATTTAGTTACTTACATCACCCTCATGCATTATATATGGCAAAATTTAGTCTTATATTAAAAACTATAAACATATTAAAGAGTACTTAGCAATACCATACTAATCTTATTACAGAAATTAAGCATGTTGTGCCATTTTAGGCACACAAATTAGTGTAATTCTTATATCACAGACTTCATTTTAGAATATTAGGAAGAATTTCAGAAAATATATCACCATATTATTTATTGATATTGACTTCTTCCTCAACATGTGATACTGGAAAGTGAGCAGCAAGTATTTTTTTATTTAAAAAAGTATAACAAAAATTAAAACACATTATTAGCTTATATTTAAGACTTGTCAAATAAATATATAATAACTTCAATTGAAAGAAGAGAGTTTAAATCTTGCTGTTTATTAAAATAGGCATAAATTGCCCCTAACTTTAAAAACTACCATATTATATGAGATAAAATTTCACTTTATTTTATTAATTTGTGAGCATGTGAATAAGGTTCAAGTATAATACTGTACTTTGGATTATGTATAAAATTCAATTCAACTATCACAATGCATTAAAGCATAATAACGATAGCATCTGATTTAAAGGATATGCATTTTAAGTTAAGCTTTCCTATATGTAGAAGTTGAAAACTGTATTCATATTAAATTTGTAGATTCAATCTTACTTGTGGAAATATCTGCCTATGTTAAAGAAAACAAAAACATGTTCTTCAAGATTAGTTTTACTTAAAATATATTCTCAATCAGGCAGTCCTTGATGGAATTTCATTTAATATCATAAAGACAAGGATGTTTAAAATCCTGTGTTATAACTGAATGTCCTATACTATGTTTTTCCTAAAGCTAAAAATGGAGGAAGGTATAAAAATATAACCTTCCCATTTATTTTTTCTTTCAAAATTACATTCTAAAACACTCATTCACCAGTTTAAAAAGTTAGGTGTACCTTGAACAAGCAATTCCGTTTAGGAAAAAGAACAAAACTGAGTAACATAAATAGCTGTTCCTCACTTTTTCAAATTTGCAGTGTTTTTATTTAAAAAAGAATACAATCCATCAGAGCAAGCTAATATGAGAGCATAAGTGCTCTGGTTGCTTATTATTAAGATCTGAGAAAATTCTATTAGTAACTGTTGAATTATGTTTGTCTCTTCACAGCACAATCATTTGCCTAAATTATAACTGAAGGTTCAGAATGAACTAGAAATTCAATATCTGTTAGAATTCAGTAATCCAACTGATGTCCAGATTTATCCATATTTTAGTCATTTGCCAAACAGATTAGAGATACGTTAAAGTTGCAAATGGACAAGATACACTGATACTACATTTAAATATAATAAACACTGGAAATTTTTACAGAATATTTGTCGAAATAAATTTTGTAGAATAACAGAATGCTTGTTGTTAACCATGTTTTTTTTAGAGATCATCTGAAATTCATATATATATGTATTCTATGCTAGTGCAGACACGTATCTATTACAATTAACTTTTTTCCCCTTATAATAAAGGTGCTAAAGTGTATGTTTCTTGTTTTTGCTGGCTCTAAAAATGATATCAAAATTATGGAAAGAGAATAATAAAACAGAGACAGAGAAAGAGGCAAATAATAAATGAAATTTTGGATGGTCTGAATATGAAATCCACATTTTGCCGAGTTTTGGGATTTGTGAAAGTGACTGGCTAAGAAGAAATAATAAAATGAATTATTATTAGTCTTTGTAACAGGATGTTTAGACCAGTGTTTCCCAACCTTGGCAACTTGAAGATATTTGGACTTCAACTCCCAGAATTCCCCAGCCAGCGAATGCTGGCTGGGGAATTCTGGGAGTTGAAGTCCAAATATCTTCAAGTTGCCAAAGTTGGGAAACACTGGTTTAGACAACGCAATAGCACTATTCTTGTTTTGGTCAATATTGTGTTAATTAATGAAACTGGAGAAACACACAAAGTTTGGATCTTATCCAAAGCCCACACATTCTGAAATCAGGATGATGATGGAATTTATTGAATCTGTAGGTAGAAAACAACTAATACTGAGGGCTTGAATATCATTATCATTGTGAAAAGTGGAAACACTGTAAAAAAAGTCCTTTAATATAGCATCTTAACACTGAAGGTCATTTATAATCATGCACTACACTGAAAGTGCCAAACTGCTGTTATGACCTTTGGCAAGTTGAGATTTTTTTAATTTAGCCACTCATTATTTTCATCTGTTGTAAATGAGATAGAAGTACTGAATCCTTGATTGTCAACTTATTACAAGGTTTGAGGACTGTTTGTTCCAAGAAGCAAAAATATTCTTTAGAAGGATCAAAAGCACACTTATCAGTTAGATATAGCAGCGCCAATTGTAAGTATTAAAACAGAAGATCCTACATCTGTTGACCTGATTGCTTGACTTCCAAAACTAACACTACATCTGCTCTAGATTTAAAAAAAAATATTCCCTGATGTCTGGCCCCATCTCTCTCAACTGTTAAGGTGCTAAAACCTATTTTATTTTAGTAGGCAATTGACCCATAGCAAAGATATGAATAGCTATTTAATTTATGACTATGTAAACATTTTAATGGTACATTCTATTCTTAAATACCAAGATTGAAATACTACATAAATGCTTTTTAAAAAAATATAACTGGAAATGCAAAGGGTCTGCGAGCCCTAATACTAAAAATCAAACAACCCCAAAATGGGATAAAAATTAAACACAAATTAATGATAGCAAAGTATGCAACCAACCTTAGAATTGACAATGAAGAAACCGAAGCAGTGGATAGCTTCAGCAGTGGATATAAACAACAAAAGAACAAGCAGTCAAAAAATGTGCCACAGACTAATACTTGGCAGAGCAACCATAAAATCTTGGAAAAAAATATTCAAGTGCTGTTATTATGTCTATATCTACAAAGATCAGAATCGTACAAGCCATGCTATTCTCTGTGCCACTCTGTGGAAACAAAAATCGGGTTTTAAAGAAGCATGATAGGAAAAATATTGCTGACTTTGAACTTCAATATTGAAAAAAGAAAGACCAGGCATGATATGCTAGCAGTCTTCCAATATTTGCGGGGCTGCCACAACCTACTTTACAAAGCACCTGAAGGCAAGATGAGAGGTAACAGATGGAAATGTATCAAGGAGAGATCCAATGTAGTACTAAGGAACAATTTCCTGACAAGTGAAAATAATTAATCATTGGAACAGTTGCCTTCAAAGGCCGTGGAGGCTCCAACAGTAGAGGTTTTAAAGAAGAGATCAGCAAGCCATTTGTCAGAATGGTATAGAGACTCTTGCTCGAGCAGATAGTTGGACTTGCAAACCTCCAAGGTCCGAATACCATGGATAACGAAGAAAAACAATCCAATGGAAACAAATCAACAAAAAATTCTGACTTTAAGCACAAATAACCAGGCTCAATTTATCCTGCTTTGACACATTAAGACTCAACTCTCTGGAAAAAACAAATTAATACTGAAAATAATTGGACAAAAGGAGGATGGCCAGCAGTAAGTTGGGCGAACTCAGTTCAATGAATGCACTGTTCGAATACTTGAAAGAACAGGCTAGGAACTGATCGTCGTAGAGAATAAATTGTCATGGTGAACCAGTTTGGTCTAATAGTTAAGGTACCCGAGATAGAAACTAGAAAGGTATGAATTATAGTCCTACCTTACACATGAAAAGCCAATTTGGTGATTTGGGGGCAGTTATTCTCTATCTCTCGGCACAACTTACTTACCAAAGTTGTTGTGGGGAAAATAGAAGATGGGTATTAGGAATATTTGTCACCTTGAGTTATTTATAAAATAATAACGGTGGGATTTAAAAAATGGAGTCGCTGGGAACTGGAAGCTATTTGATGGCACATAATTGATTTTTTAAAAAGTAAATACTGATAGTAATCACTGCAGAGAAACAAGTTAGAGAGATTTTGTCCCAAGTAATGTTCAAAAATTCAATAATTTAGTTGGAAGAGCACCTGGGGATATTTATCTTCCTAATAATTATGATACAGATAATGAAAGAGATAACCTAGTGGGTGTCAAACCAAGGTTCCTTAAGATAGCAGCTCTATCTCTTTGCTTTTCGCCAGGTGAATATACACTTGCCCAATAAATCAGCACACATTGAGAAAGGATAAGATCTACCACCTAGGCAGCGTTGTCCTGTCTTCTGTTTTTGCAATTGTCTCTCTGTGGCCCACAACCAGCTCATTAGAGCTTAAAATCGAGGAAAAGCTTCTCCTTGGGTCGATAGAAGACTTCAAAAAATTTGAAAGTAGAGTGGCCTATGGAAAACTACAAAGAACCAGAACTGGGTAGGACCAACAGAAGAGCTGGCACCTTTTCTGGAGAAAGCTGGGATGTATGCAAATTGCTGAATAGATTGTGCATGGGTACAGCAAGATACTCTGAATAAGTTTGCTTTAGATTTAAAAGTAACAATTTCTTAACTGAAATACTTGTTTTAACACTAGCCACCGATATTACAGTATTAAAATTCATACTTAATGTTTACAAGAGATGGTACATAAAGTGAAGGAAACTTGTTTGGATCATTATTAAGTACCTGAATAATTGTATAACAATATAAAGTTCACAAATGTACTTAATATGCCACTATTAATAATAATTACGATTCAAATGTGATTCATATGCATAATGTTTATTATCTGGATACAGAAATTATAATGTTTGGTGATACTTACTTTTCTTCTTTGAGATAAGCTGAGGGCAGCAAAATCATTAAACAAGGATGAGCTAGGTGAAGTAAGAGGATCTGCAAAACAAATTTTATAAAAAAAAAAACACCCAGAGATTTTATTTATTTACATTCCACCTTTATTTTAAAAAATATCTCAAGGCAACAAACATAGCCAGCACATCTTTTTCTTCCTATTTAACCCACAACAATAGCAACACCAATATGAAGTGAATTGGGTTGAGCTGGCTTTCATGGCTAAGGAGCAACTTGAATTCACAGCCTTTTGCATTCTAGCCTGATGCCTTAACCGCTAGACCAAAATGGCTCTTAACTTTCATGAGATGTATAAAATGAATTTATTTCAATAGTAAAATTTTGCAAAAAGAACTAAATAAACAGCAAGTTTATTCATAGATAAAGATTTTCTGCAGTATTTTAAGAGCTAGGAAGAACCGTTGTACCTACCTGAACGGTCTTCTCGATGCCCTGGAAGGAGAGTCCAGCATGGGTTTAGCTCAAGTCTTATTGGTAGGACTGAGTTTTAAATTAACATAAATAAATAATAATTAGGTACCGCCCCCTTGCTGCCCCAAGTACCCAGTTTTAAAAAACGAAAAGATGTAAGATAATGAACTTTATTAACAACCATAATAACATAAGAAACAGTATCATTAAACAAAACCTCCCATGGTTCTTCGGGAGGGTATGGACTCTCCTTCCAGGGCATCGAGAAGACCGTTCAGGTAGGTACAACGGTTCTTCTCCCATGCCTCCTGGAAGGAGAGTCCAGCATGGGATATACCCAAGTTCCAAAGTTCAGGGAGGGAGATTGTGAACCATGGGTGGTACCTCCCCGCACACCTTCTGGAGTACCCGTCTGCCAAAAGCAGCTTCAGCTGAAGCGAAGGTATCCAATTTGTAATGGCGAATAAAAGTTGTGGGTGAACTCCAGGCCGCGGCTCTGCAGATATCCTCAAGGGGAGCTTGTGACGCCCAAGCTGCCGAAGAAGCCGCACTCCTTGTCGAATGAGCCTGTATACCACTCGGTGGAGTCCTTGCGCTCGCCTTGTATGCCTCAACTATACATAGTCTCACCCACTGGCTGATAGTATTAGAAGATACCTTGAGGCCCAGTTTGCTAGCACTAAACGACACAAACAAAGCCTCAGTTTTGCGTGAACCGCCGGTACGCCTGATGTAAAGCTTCAATGCTCTGCGTACATCTATCTTGTGCCACTTAAGCTCTAAAGGGTGAGTACCATGAGCACAGAAATCCGGTAACACCAGCTCTAGAGCCCTGTGAAAGTGAGTGTTGATCTTTGGAAGGAAGGTGGGGTCCAGACGTAAACAAACTCTGTCTGGATAAAATTGACACAAGTCTGATCTGACCGACAGGGCGGACAGTTCGGAAACCCGCCTTGCCGAGGTAACTGCCACCAAAAAGGCCGTCTTAAAGGAAAGGTAACGCAATGGAACAGTTCTCAACGGTTCAAATGGTGGTCCCGTGAGGGCCTGAAGGACCAAGGTCAAGTCCCATGTGGGAAAACGACGAACAGGAGGGGGATGCGTGTTGGTAGCCCCTCTGAGAAAATCCTTAATCCAAGGGTGACTAGTTAAAGGTCCCCCATCGTCCCGCTTTATAATGGTGGCAAGTGCTGCGACCTGGCGTTTTAGCGTGTTTGGCGCCAAACCTTTCTCCAAACCCTTCTGCAAGAATTCCAGGACAGGGATGACTGTGGAATCCTGTGGTCGAAGGTTCCTGTCATTGCAGAAGGAATGGAAGGCTGCCCAGGTTGCCTGATAAATTCGGACTGTGGAAGGGCGTCGAGCCGCTTGAATAGTTGCGATAACATTCTCGGGAAGGAGACAGCTCCTCAACCTGTCCCCTTCAAATGCCATGCGGTTAAGTGGAACCATTGGGGTTCCGGGTGGTACACGAACCCCTGGCTGAGGCATATCCGGTCGTCCGGTATCCTCCACGGTGGAGAAATGGACAGTTCTCTGAGGTCCGCAAACCACGGTCTCCGAGGCCAATGAGGCGCTAGCAAGATCACCTCCGCCTCCTCCGACAGGATCTTCCTTACCACTGATGGAATAAGTGGAATCGGGGGGAAGGCGTACAGTAGGACCTTTGGCCACTGAAGATGTAGTGCATTGACTCCTTCGGCTCCCGGAGTTGGAAAACGGGAGTAGAACCTCCGGAGTTGGGTATTCTGGGGGGTAGCGAATAGATCCACCACCGGTTCCCCGAACCGACGTGAGACTTCCTGAAACAGACCCGGATCGAGCCGCCACTCCGCCGGGTCCAGTTCCTGGCGACTGAGCCAATCCGCCTGCTTGTTGTCCTCCCCCGCGATGTGCTCTGCATGGAGGGAGGAAAGATGAGTCTCCGCCCAGTTGAAGAGGAGGACCGTCTCTTCCATCAACCTGAGAGAGCGCGTTCCGCCCTGGTGATTTAAATGCGCCCTGGTCGCTACGTTGTCCGTGCGTACAAGGACGTGGTGACCTTCCAGTAAGGTGGCGAAGGCCAGCAAGGCCAAGCGGACAGCTCTCAACTCCAAGAAATTGATGTTTATTGGACATAGCTCCTGGGGGCTCCAGAAGCCCTGAGCCACCTGGGACTGGATGTGAGCCCCCCACCCCAGCAGACTGGCGTCTGTGGTGAGGATCGTGTGATGGCATGGTCCGAAGGAAGTGCCCTGCCGCAGTGCTGCAGATCTCCACCAGCGGAGAGAGAGTTGCAACTCGCGTCCCACGACGGTTAGACGGTGTGTATGGCTCAATCTGCGATGCTGAAACGGGAGCAAGGTCCACTGGAGCAGTCGATAATGGTAACGGGCCCAAGGGACAATGTCCACGCAGGATACCAGGGTCCCGAGTACCTTTGACAGGAAAGACAACGGCACCGTTCGGCTCTGTTGAAGGCCGCCTATGAGAGAACAGATGCGGTGCTGTCTCTCCGGGGATAGATACACTCTTTGAGAGACCGTATCTATCACCGCACCCAGATGAATGAGTCTGGTGGCAGGAGCCAAATGGCTTTTTGGCATGTTGATGGTAAAACCATGACGTTGTAGACAAGACATCGTGGTTCGTAAGTCCTTGTGCGCCCTCTGGCGGGTTGGAGACAGAAGTAAGATGTCGTCCAGATATGCGAGAATCCGTATAGGTCGGGACCGCAGATCGGCCAGTAGTGCATCCAGTACCTTCGTAAAGGTACGTGGGGCCGATGATAGGCCAAAGGGCATGGCCCTGTACTGGTAATGGACGTTGTGTAGACAGAATCGAAGAAATTGTCGATGGTACGGGTGTATGGGAATGTGCAGGTAGGCCTCCTTTAGATCCACTGAAGTAAGCAGGTCCCCTGCCCGAACAGAGGCCAGGATGGAGCGGAGGGAGGCCATCTTGAACCGTCGGTACAGAATATACTGGTTGAGACGTTTGAGGTTCAAGATGAGCCTGCAACCTCCGGAGGCCTTGGGTACAAGGAACACCCTTGAATAGAATCCCGTACCCTTGGAATTGTCCTGAACAGGTTCGATCGCCTGGATTTGTAAAAGGTGGAGAATTTCCTGATCTAACAGAGACCTCCTTTCGAAGTCTCTGGGGACCGGACAGGCAGTAAAATGGTTTGGAGGATCGTGTAGAAACTCGATCTTTAGCCCCTGCGAGATAGTGGCTAAGACCCAAGGGTCTGAGGTGGTAGCTCGCCATCTGTCGCTGAACTTCTGAAGCCTGCCCCCCAAAGGAATGTCGTCCAGGCAGTCACTTGGCACGTCTGGCGTTCCGTTGCTGGTATCCCCGGTATGGGCGTCTCGTCTGGGAGAAACCTCTGCCTCGTTCCTGGGAATACTGTCGGTCACTCCTGTAGGATGTGGAAAAGGCACCCTGCGAGTAAGGTCTGGCCTGCTGTGAAGGGGCGGACCACGAGTCCCACCGAAAGGACTGCCTACGGGAGTACGGACCAGCCCTGCGGTCCTGGCGGCGGAAAGATCTTGGGAGGACCTTCCTTTTATCCTTATCCTCCACCAGGACAGGATCTAGGGCCTCCCCAAACAATTTTGTGCCCTCAAAGGGAGCTGAAGACAAAGTCCACTTGGACTTGGCATCCACCTGCCAGTTCCTGAGCCAAAGCAGGCGCCTTGACGCAATGGTGGAAGCCATAGCCCTGGAGGCAAATTTCGCGGCATGCAGGGTGGCATCTGTGGAAAATTCCGCAGTCGCGAGGAGCTTATTCAAGTCCTGCCGCAGTCGAGTCTCTTCAGGAGCCAGTCTCGCCTGAACCTCCTGAATCCACATAATGGATGCCCGACTGAAGAAGGAGGCAGTGGAAGCTGCTCGGAGAGCCCAAGCGGCCATCTGGTGGGTCTTTTTAAGAAGAGTCTCCGCTCTCCTTTCATCCGGTTTCAAATTGTCCGCCGTCTCTGAAGGCACAACCGTGCGGGAAACCAAGGTGGCCACCGGCTTGTCCACGGGGGGGAACTGGAGTAGCGTCTCCATGCTGTCATCAAAGGTATAAAACCTGCGTTCCAGGTTAGAAGGCCCTTGTGCCGCCGCCGGATGTTGCCACGGGCGCTTGACATTCTCGAGGAAAATCTCCAATGCAGGAACCTTGTCCGATTCCTTAGCGGGTTCCTTGCATAAAGCAGCCGAGGTGCGTGGCCCCTCTGATGGCTCCACTAGTGGCGTTGCTCCTGGCACATCTAAGGCTTGTTTTGCCTTGCGCAATAAAACCCTATACAAGGAGGGTTTAAAAAGTCCCGCCACTGCTGGCTGCTCTGGAACAGTGAATTCATCATCAGACAGGCCCTCACCGTGATCACTGTCCTCTTCAAAGTCAGTGTGGTCAATGGACACAGAACCCAACCCAGTCGGGGGCGGTGGTGCTGACCAGATGTCTCTGGGCTGGGTAGGCTGAGAGGGAAAGACATTGGCTCGTTGTGTTGCCGCAGCTATGCCCTGCGTAAATGCATTGGCCACAATGTCCTGTATAGCAGGGGCAAAGGCCTGCCAAGCATCTGCATTGTCTCGAAGCCCCGCTGCCGTGGGGGTGAAGGTAGATGAAGGCACATAACATGGTGTCTGTAGCTCCCCTTGAGACAGTGCCTGCCTATGAGAGGAGGTAGGCCTCTCAGGCCTCGCTGCAGGTGATGGCAATGGAGGGGGGATCTGCCTGTCAGGGGACCAGTCTCTCTCTGTTGCGGTGCCCTGGAGCCCCATAGAAAGAGCAGGTGAAAGAGCAGATGAAGGAAGGGGCTGGAACGGGCCTATAGTTAGTCCCCCTACGATGGGGGGGGACAAGGCCGCCTCCAGACGCTGCTCTAGGGCCTTGATCTTCCTCTCAGCCTCACGAAGAGAGGAGCTGGATTGAGAAGGCTTATTTTTAGGCTTGTTGGCCTTATCCTTCCCCTTGACCGGAGTTTTGACTGCCTGGGCCTGCTCCTCCCCAGTGACAAGTTGATCAGCCATATTTATTTGATATGGGGCAGCGTACTCACAATCCAAGCCACAAACAATGAACAGCCACAGTCGTTTGTTCAGGAATAGAAAGCTCTGACACACAAATGATGAGCAAGCAGGCAAAGCTGACAGTGAAAAAGCAGCCTTCTCATAGGCTGTCAGCCGGTCACGTGACCCCTTCGGCTGTCACTGGGCAGACTGCCTAGAGCAGATAACCTGGCCAGCTGCCCAGTTCGCGCCTAATTAAAACGGCAATCAATGCCGTTCGCGCTCTTGGCTTGGTGCCAGCAACAAAAAACATGGCGACGTGAGGCGATATAGAAGCCTCTCCTGCAGCTCGCTATTGCGAGCGCTCAAACAGCTGTTCGGCGGCTCCTAACGGCCGCCGCGGCTTTTTTTCTTGCTTCCCCTTGTCTCTCGCCGCCATCCAAGGCTGCCCGACGAAGCAGCAGTCCCCGCTAGCCGCTCGCTCTTGCGAGCGCTCGAACAGCTGTTTGGCGGTTCCTAACGGCCGCCGCGGCTTTTTTACGGCTTTCTCCGTCTCTCGCCGCCCCCGACAATGGGGAGGGGCAGACCCCCCCCATCTGGGGTGATATGGGCTCACTAGACCACCAGGTCAGTAATTATAATTATAATTATAGCCCCGTTGCTCCTCGGTGGGCAGTACCCGCTGAGAGAAGAGGCCCCAAAAGGAGAAAAGGTGGGGGTGGTGCCCGCGGAGGGCAGAGACCCCATCAGAAAACAGGAACCTAGTAAGGAGAAAAAAGGGGAAAAAATTACAAGGTTCACATACATTTAATATACATTAAACTACATTTACATACTCAACCTAAAGGGAGAGAGAAAAAACTCATGTCCTTAACCTCGACTGAGTTTTTTAAAACTGGGTACTTGGGGCAGCAAGGGGGCGGTACCTAATTATTATTTATTTATGTTAATTTAAAACTCAGTCCTACCAATAAGACTTGAGCTAAACCCATGCTGGACTCTCCTTCCAGGAGGCATGGGAGAAACTGGCAACTCTTGGGAAATTATTTGTCGCCCCCCCCCCCCCCAATTCCCTCCTTTCTTCCTTTTCACTATATCACTTAACTTTTTGAAATTGAGCAGCTTATATATTGCAGGGGGGGGGAGCTTAGTGAGTTATTTGTTTATGTTTAAGTACAGCAGAACTAAATAATAATGAAAACAAGCCCAGAAATAAAACAAGATTTCCCCCCCCAGAAAAATTAGATAGGTCTCTAATAGAATATGTGATTATTGATAGAAAAGTAAATTATTGCTAAACAAATATTCTAAAAGTGTTATGTTTCCACTCTCCCAAGTAAGAATGCTTCACTTCTTAATTTACCTGAGTTTTATGACTTCAATAAAATCATAACTATTTCATTTATTGCGATTGTTTAAAAAATCGCTATTTAACCCACAACAATAGCAACACCAATATGAAGTGAGTTGGGTTGAGCTGGCTTTCATGGCTTTTTAAAAAAGACATGACTTTTGTAAACTGCCCATCAAGCACAATAGGTTCAAAAGTTTCCTGGTGATGTAATTCTTTTTTACAAAATATTTTTTTCACCATCTGATCATAAACATTCATCAAAACATATAGAACTATACATCTCTATCCAAAATGCCATAAACAAATACAGTGTTCCCTCGATTTTCGCGGGTTCGAACTTCGCGAATAGCCTATACCACGTTTTTTAAAAAAATATTAATTAAAAAATACTTTGTGGTTTTTTTCCTATACCATGGTTTTTTCCATCCGATGACATCATACTTCATCGCCAAACTAATAATTTTTGCAAATAAATAACAAAAAATAATAATTATCGTTAATAAATAATTATGTTTATAAATATCAGGATCATTAAGTGCCTTATTCAATGGTGAGTACCAGTAATAATGGTGAGTAAATGGTTGTTAAGGGAATGGGAAATGGTAATTTAGGGGGTTAGAGTGTTAAGGGAAGGCTTGTGATACTGTCCATAGCCAAAAATGGTGTATTTACTTCCGCATCTCTACTTCGCGGAAATTCGAATTTCGCGGGTGGTCTCAGAACGCATCCCCCGCGGAAATCGAGGGAACACTGTATCCTAAATTTGCGTCTTTTGTACTTTTATCTCCAATCTGTTTTCCTTCTATATTTCATACTGCTCTCCTCCTTCTATCTCCCTCTCTTCCCTCTACTTTCTTTCTACCTCTGTCCCTCTTTCCTACTTCACTCCTCCCTCTCTCCTCTTCCTTTCTACTTCCTCTTCCTCCCTCTTATCCTTCCCTGACTACATCCAATCCATGTTATAGTTAACAGACGAGCAATTCAAAACTCTAACTTCATACCAACATCCATGCTTCTCTTAAAATTATCTTTTCCCTTATCCATATTTTTATATGTGTTTATATTCTTTTAGGTATATCTACTGTTATTCTAAATGCTGCCTCCTTACCTCCTATTTTTGTCACCTGGGTCTACCCCCTTTAATTTTCAATGTTCTTCTAAATCAATCGCTATAGCTTATCTTCCAGATTTTCTCATTAATCTCTTGTACCTCTTTTATACCATACCTCTCCCTTACCTCTATTTATATATTTACTCATTGTTTTTTTATTCTGTCATTTCTAAATGCCCTAAATTTCTTATCTCTTTTCCCATGTCATATATCCCTTTAAATTTTACTATTCTTTTTTTTTTAAATTAAATCATTTTCTATACAGTGTTCCCTCAATTTTCGCGGGTTCAAACTTCGTGAAAAGTCTATACCACGGTTTTTCAAAAATATTATTTAAAAAATACTTCACAGGTTTTTTCCCTATACCACGGTTTTTCCTGCCCGATGACGTCATGTGTCATTGCCAAACTTTCGTCTGCCTTTAATAATTTTTTTTTAATAAGCTTTAATAAATAAACATGGTGAGTAATAATCTAAATGGTTTCTAAGGGAATGGGAAATTGCAATTTAGGAGTTTAAAGTGTTAAGGGATGGCTTGTGACACTGTTCATAGGCAAAAACTTCCGCATCTCTACTTCGCGGGAATTTGACTTTCTCGGGCGGTCTCGGAACGCATCCCCTGCGAAAATCGAGGGAACACTGTATTTAAACAAATCCTAATCTCATCGCTATACTTCCAGACATTACCAATTTCCCAATATACAATAATAAAGAAAAAAAGAAACCCTAATTATCTAAAATCTCTACAACAAAAAATGCAATTTATAAAGTACCTGAGCATAAAACACACCTTTTTCCTCCCTAAAAGAGGCTGAAAATTTGGGTGTGTCTTGTAGTATATTCCTCCTTTCTGACCATTAAAAGTTATGTTTGGTTATGATTGTGTAGTATCGATTGTTTTTAAGATAAATATATTTTAGTTACAGTTTTAATTATTAAATTTGTATCTGTATTGTTTTATTGTTGTTGTGAGCCGCCCCAATTATTGTTATTATTACTCTGAATGTAGCTTTTTTCTTGCAGCTTTTTTTCCAGTTCTAACGAGGTGCTAACGATGTTCCCAGCTTTTACCGGATTGCAAACTCTTTCATTGTTACTCTCTCTGAATAAGGGTTTTTTTAGCCCCTAATCAGGGGATGAAATAGTGTGCTGAAGCTGACCAGACTAAGGACACTAGCCATATGAATACCTGGTAGATTCCCCCCCCCCCTATTTTCCTCCCCAAAAACTAAGGTGCGTCTTATACTCCCGTGCGTCTTATACTCCAAAAATACAGTATATAATCTTATATAAGGATCTTTAAAAATAATAATTATACAGCTCTTATAACATTCCAACAATTTCAGTAATTATCTAAATCCTTTCCAACATTAAATCAATGTTATAGGTTATACAAATCTTTTATAAAAACAAATCTTATAAAGATAAGTAGTGATTATTCAAATTGTATAACCTTCCAACAATTCACCTACTATAGTCTAATTCATTTCCCTTTTATTCTTTTTCCCCCTTTCATCATCAACATTTAATTTAATTCAAACCATCATGTTACAATCTAATATACAATTATTAACATTAAAAATACCTTCTAACAAGATAATTACACTTCTATGCAACTAATGGTGTTGACACGATTAAATGTAAAATAATAATTCTAAAAAAATTATTTTTGATTGATCTTCCCCTTTTCATCCATTCACTTTTAGTCTCTGAAAAATTCTATTTCTTGTAAGTTTTCCCTTTCCAACCCCTTCTCTTAACTTTTCCTTTTTCTTTCTTTTATTTTTATGCCAATAACTTTTTCCCTCAAATTCCTTTTCTTCCTATTAAGTATGTTATTTTTGTAAATTTGCTCTCAATTGCTCCTAGTCTCTTCTCCCTATTACCCCATTATTTTTCAATTGCTTCTTTTGATACCAATACTCGCTTCTTACTATTTTCTTATCACTGTAAATCCCAGTGTAATATTGATCTGTTTTTTATTTTTAGACACTTTTTCATCTGTGTAATCTCTTTGTTTTTCATTTTCTTCATTTTCCTTTTCCACCTTTGTAGTTTTGTGTTCTTTATGATCCAACTTCATTTCTACGTTCTTTTCATCTCTGATTTCCAAAAGGTAAGTTTTTATATCTTCATATATGTATTTTAACATCCCAGTCAATTCTTCATAGATACATGCTTCCATCTTGTCAAGTTCACAATTCACAATTTTTTTTACTTTCAATTTAAATCCATATAATCTCTTTGTATTTCAGTCCAATCCAGTTCAAATCCTCTTATCTTCCATCACCACAACAGTCCACCAACACACTAGCACAACACACACTGCTTTCAAGTCCTTTCAAACTCCTAGTTATCTTCTTATGGGCAAGATCAGTCTCCAGCTATCAGCTAACTCGAGCTTTCCACAGTCTGTTGCAATATTTTCTTTTAACCAGCAGGTGGCGCTTTGTTCTTAATACAGTGGTACCTCGAGATACGAGTTTAATTCGTTCCGGACCTGGGCTCTTAAGTCGAGCAGCTCTTATCTCGAACGACTTTTCCCCATAGGAATTAATGTAAATAATTTTAATTGGTTCCAGCCCTCAAAAAACTCACAAAGTTAGTCTAAATTATGCAGAAAGACATGTTTTTAATGAAGAAATGTACATGTACATATAAATGAATAATGAAGTTTCTTTCACTTAACTTGTAAACTTTCTTAAACTTTTAAATTTACATATGTTCAACTTCTCTGCCACCCAATCCTGTAGGACAGAGGTCCCCAACCCTTTTTGCACCAGGGACCGGCTTTAAGCGATCAAGAGAGGAATGGGTGAATGAATGGACGGAGGGTGGGAAGGAAGGAAGGAAAGAGGGAAGGGACAGGAACAGAGGAAGGAAGCAAGGAAACTTATGAAAGGGGAGAGTAAGAGGAATGAGGGAAGGGAGGGAGGGAGGGAAGAAGGTGGGAAGGAGAAAGAAAAGAAGAAATAGAGGAAGGGAAGGTAAAAGAGAAAGAAAAAGAGCAAGAAAGAAAGCAAGAAAGCAAGAAAGAAAGAAAGAAAGGGGGAAGGGACAGGAACAGAGGAAGGAAGCAAGGAAACTTATGAAAGGGGAGAGTAAGAGAGGAATGAGTGAAAGGAGGGAGGGAGGGAAGAAGGTGGGAAGGAGAAAGAAAAGAAGAAATAGAGGAAGGGAAGGTAAAAGAGAGAAAGAAAAAGAGCAAGAAAGAAAGCTGCAAGCACCCCCCCCCGAGCCCCCCAGGCCGGCTGCAACCTTTTAAAACACGCGCGCCGCTTCGCAGCTGTCTCCTGAAGCCGAACGCGGAAGTTAGCGTTTGGCTTCAGGAGACAGCTCCTTGGCGCTTGTATCTCGAATTTGGGCTTGTAAGTAGAACAAAAATATCTCTCCCCTCCCAGCTCTTATCTCGAGTTGCTCTTAAGTAGAGCAGCTCTTATGTCGGGGTTCCACTGTATAGCAAAACAGATCTTTTACAAAAAAGTCTCCAAAGTATTTTAAGTCTACTTACCTCTTATAAGATGTTTCCTTCAAATTCTTTATTCTTTTTCAGTCTCTTTAACTTCTACCAAGTCCAATTATAAAGTCATCCTCAAATTTGAGGCTTTAAACTTGTTGCTTTAATTCTCTCTATAGTATTTCCAATTGCTAGATAGCTACTCACTCCATTTGAGAGTCTCTTTTGTCTCCTTTTGAATTTTAATTATTTTCTTTTGTTATTAAGTCATCCAGACACTCACCCAGATTCAGAACTTCTTCACCACTTTCCAGCACAAACGCTTAGATCTGGTCACCCAGTCAATTCACGATCTCTCCATTTCAAACATTCTGAGTTAATGGCGACAGAATCATCTTCCACAGCCGCTGGCCGAGAGGCTGGTGTCTGTTTCCTGGTGGGCTTGCAATCCCCCCCCCCATGCCCAACTGGTGCCTCTCTCCTTCAACACCCTCCAGGGTGTATCTGACCTGGTTCCAATCTGGTTCCAGGTCTCCAAACAGTTGGGATATGGGATTGCCTGTGGAGCATGGATATACTTGTAGTGCTGCGATGTTGGTCATGCCCCCTCTGTAAGTGATGAAATTCTTCGTGTGCCAAATTACTTATAAATTTATGTCAGCAAATTAGTAAAAGTTGCATATCTTATATGAATAATAGCTTCTTAGATTATAGTCAAGGAATTGTAAGTAAAATATTGGTAAAAACGTTGGATTACTCTTCTAAAAATTGGCTTTTACAACGATCAGAAATATTGCTGTCTTTGGTAGTTTATTTGGCTGATAGCTTTTAGCATAGTTTCTGAAGAACTAGAGCAACTTTAAAATTAATTCAACTCCTCTTATTAGCCATGCTTACAATAGATGACTTTGAAGGATTTTAGATAAAACTAATTATACCCACAAAATAGCTCTTTATAATGTTCAGAAGATAAGCTATGTTCATGACATAAAGTATCCCTTCTAAATTATTTAAATCACCAAAATACAATTATGCAAACTAAGAACATTTAATTATATATCTCCTGTCTCTAAATGTAGTATACATTGCTGTCTGTTTTAGTATCTTTATCTACATTAAGAATGTAGATATAGCAATTTCCCTAACCAAACCCATATTCTCAGGTGTAATAAAAGTGACAATGAATCCCAGTTCATGTTTTCATCTGAAATATTTCATCTTTCATTCCAAAATCTTAAAATTCTTTATCTGCTGAATTAAATTGAAGATCAGAAATGGAAAAAAAAAAACCTCAAAACACCAGTTCCAATTAATCCTAAAACAGTTTGTAATAAATGGTCTGAACGTATTATTTAAACAAGGAATTCTAAACCGTATGTATTTTTTCCTATAAAATAGCTTTAACATAATTTTAAAGCTTTCTTACCGTGGCCTGCATATGGCTTGGCACTGTCATTAAGAAGGCTAGGTGAACTGCTGCTATTTGTCATCCTCTGCAGAAAATGAAAAATAGAATTGTATAGTGAATTAAGGTATTAAGACTATTTGCCTCCAGATGTCTATAACTCAAAATGATTAACATGGATTAACGCTCATAGAATCCCACCAGAGTCAGAAGGGATCTTAGAAGCCATCTAGCCCAAAATCTGCTCAATGTAGGATTCTTTGAAGTATTTCTGACAGTTAATCAACCAGCCTGATTGAAAACCTCTTATGAAGAACTCACAATTTCATAGAGCAGCTTTTCTACTTTCTGACAGCTCGTACAGTCAGAAAGTACTTCCTATCTCTGTTGTGGCCTGTCTGCCGCTGGCTCCTCCAGCAGCCGAATCAGATGAGGAGGCAGCATAGGAGTCAGACCATGGGAGGGAGAGGGGGAGGGAGTGGGGAGGGGAGGGAGGCGGAGCCTGGGGCATCCATCAGCCCTCAGATAGACAGTCAACAGCCCCCAGGCCTGGAGGTGGCTGATGAGAAAGAACATCTAGGTCCAGTGCCTGACACACGGATACGCTGAAGGCAGAGAAGAGGAGAGCAGTGGAAATCAATCAGTCAGTTCTTGGAATGAAAGAGCCACCGCTGCTAGGGAAGCCCCACCCTAGCTCTGGAGATAAAAGGCATGGGATGGAGAGGAATAGGTGTGGCAGACAACTGTTCATCTCCCTGCTGGACAGACTTGTTAGCTTGCTGTGAAAGAGAGAGAGAGAGAGACTTGCTGGGGCTTCTTACACTCCTAATAAAGGAATCATGGGAGACAGAGCCATGGGAGGGAGTAATAGATGCTTGGAACAAACTTCCAGCAGACGTGGTTGGTAAATCCACAGTAACTGAATTTAAACATGCCTGGGATAAACATATATCCATCCTAAGATAAAATAAGAAATAGTATAAGGGCAGACTAGATGGACCAGGAAGTCTTTTTCTGCCGTCTATGTTTCTATGTTTCTATCATTGATTTAACTACAGAGGGTTTGTTGTGTTTGAGAGCCGGGTCAGAACAGTCTCATTTAAGCCTACTTTGTTTTGGTTTTAATCCCAGGAGAAACATCATTAATTCACTTTAAATTTTCAGAGCCTCTGAAGGTGCTGCATAGAAACATAGAAGTCTGACGGCAGAAAAAGACCTCCTGGTCCATCTAGTCTGCCCTTATACTATTTTCTGTATTTTATCTTAGGATGGATATATGTTTATCCCAGGCATGTTTAAATTCAGTTACTGTGGATTTATCTACCACGTCTGCTGGAAGTTTGTTCCAAGGATCTACTACTCTTTCAGTAAAATAATATTTTCTCATGTTGCTTTTGATCTTTCCCCCAACTAACTTCAGATTGTGTCCCCTTGTTCTTGTGTTCACTTTCCTTTTAAAAACACTTCCCTCCTGGACCTTATTTAACCCTTTAATATATTTAAATGTTTCGATCATGTCCCCCCTTTTCCTTCTGTCCTCCAGACTATACAGATTGAGTTCATTAAGTCTTTCCTGATACGTTTTATGCTTAAGACCTTCCACCATTCTTGTAGCCCGTCTTTGGACCCGTTCAATTTTGTCAATATCTTTTTGTAGGTGAGGTCTCCAGAACTGAACACAGTATTCCAAATGTGGTCTCACCAGCGCTCTATATAGCGGGATCATAATCTCCTTCTTCCTGCTTGTTATACCTCTAGCTATGCAGCCAAGCATCCTACTTGCTTTCCCTACCGCCTGACTGCATCTTAACATCTTTCCTGAATATCATCTGGGGAAAAGTTCTTGAAGGTAAACTATTCCAAAGAGGAAAGCCGTAACAGAGCATGACAGAAATCTTGACCCATCTCACCCCTGATCATTTTGCATCGACTGAACTCATGAATAATGTTCAGGAGCTCCTCAGGAGAAAGTGAATTAAACTAGTTGAACTGTGAAGTCATAAAGACAAGAGTTTTTTTAAAAAAACAATAAACCAAATAGGTGATTATATTTTTTTTTACAAAGTTCAACTATGGACCACAAACTTTGGGTGTGTTTTTTTTAGAAACTGTAAATTTCTGGGTGGACTGAAAGCAGGAGTTTAAAAATAGTATCTGCACAGTTCTAAGGAGAAGCTTGTTGCTTCCATGACGCAGTGTGAAAAGGGAAGAGCGGGATGTACCCAGGTAGGGATAATTTCACAGAGTTGGAAAGAACATTCAGTACCAAGGTGGCCACTTTGGGAAACGGGAATAAAAAACAATGTTCACTCTGCCACTTTCACTATTGTTAATACCGCTATTCATGGAGAATCCACACAAATTAGTTATATCGGGGAATCGCAGCATCCCAAAGATTGAGAGCCCTAAAAATAATTTGGTAGCTGATTAAAATTTCTAACATTCAAACCAGAGTAGTCAGAGATTTAGCCAGCTAAAAAGATTACCATATACTATATGTATTTGAATTTCAGTAACAATATTATAAAAATATAAAAGTTCTTTACTAGAAAAAAATGTGGCAATTATACATCTTGGAAAATATTCACTTTTAGGACTATTACAAACACAATTTAGATATAAAACTTCTTCCACATCAAGTTTCGTTATGACAACTCCACAGATATGTCCACATTTACATAAAAGTAGAACAGGAGAACTTTGCCAGAGTTTGATTGTTGTTGTTTTACTTCTCAATCTAGTCAACAGTCATGATTCTTCCTGGAAGTTTCCCAGTCAAGGAAACTTAGTAATATCCCAAGCCCACAAAGCATCTGACTCAGACAATTCAATCAGGAGGTAGCTTTTGTCATCTAATCTTTTAATGCAATCCAAAGTGCTAATCAACACTTTATGTTAGCAAATTTTGAAGTTTAAGTCATCCATAATTTGCAACTTGGGCGTCCTCCTCAATCCACAGCTGACATTGGAACATCATCTTTCGGCTGTGGCGAGGAGGGCGTTTGCCCAGGTTCACCTGGTGCACCAGTTGTGGCCCTATTTGGACAGTGAGTCCTTGCTCACAGTCACTCATGCCCTCATCACCTCGAGGTTCGATTACTGCAACGCTCTCTACATGGGGCTACCTCTGAAAAGTGTTCGGAAACTTCAGATCGTGCAGAATGCAGCTGCGAGAGCTATCATGGGGCTTCCAAGATTCGCCCATGTTTCCTCAACACTCTTCCCCCTAGGCCATTACAAGTTATGCATGGAATGTTTGTGTGTATGTTTGGTTTTATAATAGGGGTTTTAGTTGTTTTTTATTATTGGATTGTACATGTTGTTTTTATTATTGTTGTTAGCCGCCCCGAGTCTACGCAGAGGGGCAGTATACAAATCCAATAAATTATTATTATTATTAATTTTATTGAAGTGGAATATTGTATTGAAGTAGAATCTATGGACAGCCAGTTCTTATCTAGAAAACTTCGTAAGTAGAGACATTCTTAGGTAGCGGTACCACTCATAGTTCCCTCTAAGCTGAGCAGTGAGCAATCGCTCACTTAAAAATCATCATCAACTCAGAGTTTTCCAAATCTGCCCAGAAGCCGAGAGGGAAAGAGTGAGAGGGAAGGAGAGAGAGAGGAAGAGAGAGAAACAGATAGAAAAAAGAGAGGAAGGAAAAGAAAAAGAATGGGAGTAAGGAAGAGAGAAAGAAAATCAAAATCTAGTTTGAAACTAGCTCAACTATTTAAGTGGCATTTTGATATTGATAGAGTTGCCCTATTATGAGCTCACTGTTATAGACACACAGTACAGTATTTTATTTTGAAATTCTCTGAGGCAAAACAGGGTGGGTTTTTTAGTTTGTTTGTTTGTTTGTTTGTTTGTTTGTTTGTTTATTTGTTTGTTTATTTATTTATTTATTTATTTATTTATTTATTTATTTATTTATTATTTCCGTGCCGCCCAGTCCCGAAGGGACTGCCGCTCAGACACTATACTTTTCCGCCCACCCCCCAAAAAAATTAGAGGGAACACTGGTACCACTGTACTTTGTTCTTCTAGTCTGCTATACCATTTATGTTTTTTGTATATTTTAGTTCATAGTAGTAAGCTGGTTAGTTATATGGGAATGAGATATTCTATTAGATATTCTATTTACGGGACCGCCTCCTCTGTCATAGATCGCTGCAGCTAGTAAGGGCCCACAGAGTTGGCCTTCTCTAGGTCCCATCCGCCAAACAATGTTGGTTGGTGGGACCTCAGGGAAGAGCCTTCTCTGTGGCAGCTCCGACCCTTTGGAACCAACTGCCTCCAGAGATCTGTATTATCTCCACCCTACTGGTCTTTCGGAAAGCTGTTAAGACCTGGCTTTTCCAGCAGGATTGGAATTAGGCTGATTGCAAGTATGTATGTTTTTTTATATTATGGTTATTATTGATTTTTATTATTAGATTTTAACTGTTTTCATTGTTGTTGTATTTATTCTGATTGTTAGCCGGTCAGAGCGGCAAATAAGTAAGTAAGTAAGTAAGTAAGTAAGTAAGTAAGTAAGTAAGTAAGTAAGTAAGTAAGTAAGTAAGTAAGTAAGTAAACAAACAAACAAACAAACAAACAAACAATTAAATATATACATCCATATATATATACAGTGGTCCCTTGACTTTCGCACGTCCGACTTTCGCAGAAAGTCTATAAATAAAATTTTTGAAAACCCGTGGTATACCCATGGTATTTTTTTTATTTTTTAAATTTATTTAAAGAACCTGTCCTTAAATAAAAGCTCTGCTTCCGCCCCAGCCTCCTGATTTCACCGCCACTGGGGCATCTCAGTTGCTCGGTGGCCCATGCGTTCCTGCTACTGCTGCCGCCGCTGATCTCATCACCACCGGGCCCTCAGCTGTTTGGCAGCCCACACGACCCCTGCCACCGCCACCGATCTCGCTGCCGCCGGGGCCCTCATTTGTGTGTCGGCCCATGTGACCCCAGCTGCCACTGCCAATCTTGCTGCTGCAGGGTCTCTCAGCTGTCTGGCAGCCCACGTGTCTTCTGTCGGCCGCCGCTGCCCAAATTGCGCCTCCTGCCGCCACAGCCTCCACTCCAGCCTCTCCTGCTACCACCTGTGCCCTAGAGTGCGGCAAAGCCCCAAGCTTTCTGCCCCGTTGCCCTTTTGGGTTCTGGCAGTAAGTAAAACCAGGAATGGAGGAGGGAGGGGGAGAAAGAAAGGAAGGAAGGGAGCGTCTCTACTTTGCGGAAATTTGACTTTCATGGGCGGTCTTGGAACGTATTCCTTGCGAAAGTCAAGGGATCACTGTACATACATACATACATACATACATACGTACATACATTTTATATAATAGTATTCAGAAAAAGACATTTCCAAAAATGTCAATGGACATATCAATAGATAGGCAGGTTGCTAAACAAAAAGATTTTCTTCCAGAAGTATCACCAACTTATGCTAATGAAAATTCTAACAACCAAATTTTGTGTTAACTGAAGATGTTATATAATTTCTGCCAAGAGGAATCTAGATTACAATAATTATAGTATTCTTTCGGTCATTACAGGTATACCAACTAAATTCAAACAAACAACATCTTTCCTACATTGCCCTAAAAGTGGTACTAAAATATACTTTCTTCAAAAGAATTCAATTTGTATCATTGAAATGGGGTTTCCCATCTATGCTGGAATTCATTTATTGCTTCCATAGGAAAAAAAATGCAGAAATAATTTCAACCAGCAACAGACCACAGTGGACACTCTATCAAATGACTCATTACCTGCATCATAGGATACTTTGATTCTGTAGGACTTCCGAATCCATTGACTCCAACAAAACTGGTGCTGAAATAGGAGTCTGTAAGACTAGCTTCAGCCAGGGCACTCCCATCTATACCCGGAACTAGAGATAAAAATGAGAAAAAAGTGTTTTAAAGGCTATCAGTTTTGAAGATCCAACAGCATACAAATGTATGTTTCAATAGCTATCTAAATACAGAGGGAGATATTAAAAAGACCACACACCAACAAATTATATCTCACAGTAACAGGACTCTGATTTATAGATAGTGGAGAGAACCAGGAAATGGAAATGTAATATAACTAATAATATCAGTAAACAAAATATAAACAATAAAGTTTAAACAGAAAAGTAAGTTAACTGAACATTAGCACCTCTCCCACTTCTTCTCTAATAGTAAAGAATCAGTGGTTCTTTATCAAGTAAAAGCAATTTGCTCCAACATCCAAATTACAAGTCTTTGTTTAATTATCAATTGAGCTTAAGTATATGGGGTCTATTTAATTCAAGAGAGAGCACAAAGAACAGTATAAAATTATCAGTCAAAAGTGAAAAGAAACTCCTCAATGTTATATCAGATTAAACAGACTCTTCAATTTATTTATTTTATTTATTTATTGGATTTGTATGCCGCCCCTCTCCGGAGACTCAATGCTTTCAAGATTGCCAGTTGAAATGCATACTTCACAATCTATTGAAGACAAGTATTTCAGGTAGTCCTTGACTCACAACCACAACCAAATTTCTGTTGCTAAGTGAGACAGCTGTTAAGTGAACCACTGCAGTTTTGCTCTGTTTTATGGTTTTACGGTTTTCTTGCCGCAGTTAAGTAAATCTGGCCTCCCTGTTGATTTTGTTTGTCAGGTCACAAAGGTGATCACGTGACCTTGAGACACTGCAACCATCATAAATATGAATCAGTTGTCATGTGACCATGAAGATGCTGCAAGGGTCATAAGTCTGAAAAATGGCCTTATGCCAATATTTTTCAGTATTACGGTAATTTTGAACGGTCACCAAATAAACTATTATAAGTTGAGACTTATTATCATTAGTACTGAGAAACAGTTAAGTAAAAATAAATTGTAGTTGAGAGCATGATGGCAGCATTCCTGAATACTGCTTTCAAAAACACTGGCTAACTCTGCTTAAAAAAACCCCCAGATACTGTAGTGCTTCCTTGACAAATGGAGAATAAGAGAAGACATGAGATTTATTGAATATTGTAATAGATGCAGTAATGGATGGATAACCAACTAAATATGAGCCAGCAATGTGCGGCGGCGGCTAAAAAAGCCAACACAATCTTAAGCTGCATCAACAGAGGGATACACTCCAAGACTAAGGAGGTATTAATACCACTCTATAATGCCCTAGTCAGACCACACCTGCATTCAATTTTGGTCACCCCACTACAAAAAGGACATTGAAACTCTAGAGGAAGTATAGAAAAGAGCAACTAAAATGATAAAGGGACTAGAAACCAAGACATACAAAGAGAGGTTGCTGGAACTGGGCAGTTTACTGGGCAGTTTACTGGGCAGGTTGCTGGAACTGGGAAGTTTAGCAAAAAGGAGGGCCAGAGGGGACATGATAGCAGTATACAGATATTTGAGGGGTTGCCACAGAGAGGAGGGGGTCACACTATTTTCCAGGGCACCCGAGGGCCAGACCAGGAGCAATGGATGGAAACTGACCAAGGAGAGATTCAACCTGAAAATAAGGAAGAACTTTATGACGGTGAGAGCGATCAACCAGTGGAACAGCCTGCCAGCAGAGGTTGTGAACACCCCATCACTTGACACATTCAAAAGAAAATTGGGCTGCCATCTGGTTGGGGTGGTGTAGGGTTTCCTTCTTGAGCAGGGAGTTGGACTTGATGACCTGCAAGGTCCCTTTCAACTCTAATAAAAAATAAATAAAATAAAAATAAAAAACCTGCAGAGCCCACTTCCATGTTCACAGATGAACTGCCCACAGCAGGTGTCCCCAGACCTGGCAACTTTAAGATTTATGGACTTCAATTCCCAGAATTCTGGGAGTTGAAGTCCACAAATGTTAAAGTTGCTAAGTGGGAAGATCTCTGGCCCATTGCATGTCTTGTTCAAACATTATGTTTGTAGCCTGTAGATTAGACAGTGACTCAATTATGTAGCAGGTCTGAAGGTAAATGCTGTCTACTGATGACCGAAAGAGAATGGGATTCAGACTAAGAGTGGCAGACTTCACAACTGTGATTAGCTCTGTCTCTCTGTAGCAGTGATGAGTATTTTAAGAGTATAGCTCCTGATTACCCTTCCGATTAAAAAAAAAAAGCTGAAAATAGAATAAAATTGGCATTGGAGGTATAGGCAGAAAAGTCAGGATGTTTTATCTCTATTTGGTGCTGCTTTGCTCAGTGGGATTTGCTTAAGATAAAGGTGGGGAAACCAATAAAGTCTCCTTCAAATCAAACTCAACTACTATTAACTACGTATCCATATTTTCTTGGCAACAAGAAAATTATTCGGTAACTTTTTCTTCCAGGATTTCTTTTTTTAACTCTGCAGCCTGGTCCACAGCCCTGTTATTTCCTGTTGGTTTCTCATTTGAGTTTTAAGCAGTTCTGAGCCTACAAAGCTGTTTCAAGACCAGACAAGATTAACTAGATGCTACCATCCTCCTCAGTGATTAAGAAGAGTTATATTCAAGTAGAAACAGGATCTTCAAATCCAGGTGATAATGGGCTGGTGGATGGGGAGAATATAATAAGTCAAAGCTTTCCCTGTCCGGTTGAGTCCAACTCTAGGGCGCAAGTCCATCAATCAAATGATAATAATATAAACCCAAAGAGTTTCAGTTTCCTATGTAGAGTGAAGAACAATTATCATCAGCTAGAGCAAAGCTGTCAAACTTCCAGTCTGAGGGCCACGCCCACACCCGATTTAGTGAAGGGGGGGAAGTCCCGATACGTCATGTGACACCGCCATGACGATCTGAGTTTGATACCCCTGAGCTAAAGGAAGGTATTGTAGACAATACAAGAAGACCCATTAAAGGTATACAGTGATACCTTGTCTTACAAACTTAATTGGTTCCGGGACGAGGTTCTTAAGGTGAAAAGTTTGTAAGACGAAACAATGTTTCCCATAGGAATCAATAGAAAAGCGATTAATGAGTTCAAGCCCAAAATTCACCCCTTTTGCCAGCCGAAGCACCCGTTTTTGCGCTGCTGGGATTCCCCTGAGGCTCCCCTCCATGGGAAACCCCACCTCCGGACTTCTGTTTTTTTCCAATGCTGCAGGGGAATCCCAGCATCGCAAAAACGGGTGCTTTGCTGGCAACGGAAGTCCGGAGGTGGGGTTTCCCAGCAAAGGGAGCATCAGTGAAATCGCAGCATCACAAAAACACCGAAGTCCTCGAAACCCGACCTCCGGACCTCTGTGTAGCATCACAAAAACACGGAAGTTCCCATGGAGGGGAGCCTCTGGGGAATCCCAGCAGTGCAAAAATGGGTGCTTCGCTGGCAACGGAAGTCCAGAGGCGGGGCATCCCAGCGATGGTGGTGGGTTTGTAAGGTGAAAATAGTTTGTAAGAAGAGGCAAAAAAATCTTAAACCCCGGGTTTGTATCTCGAAAAGTTTGTATGACGAGGTGTTTGTAAGACGAGGTATCACTGTATTTATTTTCCAAACGATATAGATTTCATGAACAGTTTTGAATGTTTAGCTAATTATATGGGGGGGTTTTTTCCACATTTGTTCCAATTAAAGGGCAAAATTATCTGATGAAAGTATACTGGGCTGTGTTTAGTTTTTAGCATTTTAAGGGCTCAAGTTACAATGATTCAAAGACATTTCTCCTTTCAAGCAGGGTTTTTTAAAAAATAAAGGAATAGAATACCTATTTTAAATTTTAAAAGCAAAATTATACAACTTAATTTTGTATTACAGTATATATAAATTATAGTTACACCTTAAAGTACAATCTTTGACACCCTTGACAGAAAAGTCCAAGAAACTGAGACTGTATTCCAAAAATTTCTGGATGGAGAACAGTATAAAAACTAATTCTGGTTTAATTTGCATTTAATAGAACTACACGTAGCTAATATGAGTACTTTGCAGTTATACTTTTAATATTCTCCCTGCTTGAAAAATATTAATTCAGCAGAAACCCTTATTACAGACTATGCTCTTAGTTGGCTTCTGAAAGAATATTAAATAATTAAGTAGCAGAGTATCCAATTTGGGAGGAAAAAAAGGAGTTATTCAAAGTTTGCGTATGAGCTTAGCTTAGGTATCAATAAATGCAGAAGACATTCACTGTATTTCAATAGAAAAAGATTTATATGCCTCGCTTCTATACATCTTGAAGAAAGAGGCAGAAGAGAAGGTCACCCAGGATGCTTCTTTCATCTTTTAAACACAGATTTCTTAAGCAGACCAGCTGACTGATAGTACGTGCAATTCAAAGTACAGTGGTACCTCTACCTACGAACACCTCTACTTACAAACTTTTCTAGATAAGAACCAGGTGTTCAAGGGTTTTTTGCTTCTTCTCAAGAACCATTTTCCACTTACAAACCTGTAAGCGGAAACTGTAAGCGGAAAAGGCAGGGAGAAGCCTCCGTGGGGCCTCTCTAGGAATCTCTTGGGAGGCAACAGGGCCAGAAAATGCAGGGAGAAGCCTCCATGGGGCCTCTCTAGGAATCTCCTGGGAGGAAACAGCGCCTCCACCTTTCCTGTAGTTTTCCCAATTGCACGCATTATTTGCTTTTACATTGATTCCTATGGGAAAAAATGTTTCTTCTTACAAACTTTTCTACTTAAGAACTTGGTCACGGAACAAATTAAGTTTGTAAGTAGAGGTACCACTCTATCAGTTATCATTCTTCAAGGCCTTGCATGGCATAAGGGCAGGTGACTTATAGGACTACCTATCTCTTGAGGGTATCTCCTTTTTCACCAGGTGGAGAAGGAGGGAATATAATCCAGATCTCTGCGTTGAACAATCTCGTATTACAGAATCAAGGAAGGATCTGTCTTCTGTTAGCACATCTGTCATAAGGAATACCACCTCACTTCCTCAAATGTCTGAGAGTCCTGACCTTCCTGTGCTTTCAGAAGGCTGTGAAGACCTGGCTTTTCTCCCAAATGCTGCATTGGGTTATAGTAGGTGTCATTTGTGTGGTCATGTCAGTTGCACTTCATTTTGATAATTAACAATGCGATTACTTCTGATTTCTGTTTGGTTTATAGAGGTTTTATTATATTGGTTTTGCTGTTCCCCACCCAGAATTCATATGCAAGATGAACAGCTATATTCTATAAAATAAATAAATAAGACCAAAGATCCTCCACAGCCATTGGATAGCAATGTCATTTACTGCTGAATTAATCTTTCTTTCCTGTGATAACTGAATTCCATACAATTTTTGCTGCCTTCAGTCATTACCGTGGAGTCAGTAAATTCCAAACTTATTTAGAAATTTGTAAATCCACATAGCTTTGCAACTAGCTTCCCTAGCTGAAATGTGCATGGCATGGTAGAGGTCAACAATGCAGTAGCTTGTCTTCTGTCAGTGCAATTGATTTCTTCAACCCTCCAGAGGATCAGGAACTATTTACAAACTTGCTGTTAGCTCTAACTTCAGTCCAGTCTGCATCCATATATCCAGTTAATTCAGGGCTACTGCTTGCTGTCAGTTTTATCTGAAGTCAGCGGGACCCTTGAGGCATTTTCCCAGCCTCTGGACTACAATCCAGTCACTTTAGATTGGCGTAATGAATTTTCTGTAAAGAATTCACACTGTCGTAGACGTTTCTGGTATAGTTATTGACATATACAGCATCTTGCTAACCACTTTGTCAAGTTGTTTCACTGTTGTCTCTTTCCTTTAGAAAATTAGCTTCTATAAGGGAAGTAAATTTACCTTAGTCAGTATTAGGCATTCTAAAATGCCCTATAATTATGTTTCTGGTTTAAGCAGATTACATCTTTCCTCATCTTTTTCAATTGTGCTTCAAGATAAGAAGAGATGTTGCCAATATCCTTTACTACAATTCCATTTTTAGGTGCTTCACATTCCCCTTATAATGTTTTCAGTTTGCATAACAAATTATTAAATCATTCAACATATGGCAAGATAAAGTCCATTTATTTTTAAATCTTGATCAGAGCCAAGGGTCAGCTTTGCGCTACTTAAATTCCCTTTTAAGCAACATTTGATTTGTTTTCTCTCTGAAAGTCTTTGCAGCCAGTTTTAATCCATAAAGGTTTTTCTGTAATTTGCACACAAGCCTCTACTTGCCAGCTTCAATGAACCCTAAGGCCTATTCTATGTAAATTTTGTCTTCTAATTCTACAAATACAGGAAACACTCTTGCATCCAGATGGTCAATTTCTATGCCTCTGGCACTATGCCTAAGAAAGTCCTAATTAAAGTATTTTCATAATCTCATGGTAGTCCTCTCCATATTTCTCAGAAGTGGTACCTCTAAGTAGAACACCTACCTCTAAATAGAACACCTCTACTTACAAACTTTTCTAGATAAGAACCAGGTGTTCAAGATTTTTTTGCCTCTTCTCAAGAACCATTTTCCACTTACAAACCTGAGCCTCTGAAACTGTAACCGGAAAAGGCAGGGAGAAGCCTCCGTGGGGCCTCTCTAGGAATCTCCTGGGAGGAAACAGGGCCTCCACCCTCCCTGTGGTTTCCTCAATCGCACACATTATTTTCTTCTACATTGATTCCTATGGGAAAAATTGCTTCTTCTTACAAACTTTTCTACTTAAAAACCTGGTCACGGAACGAATTAAGTTCGTAAGTAGAGGCACTAATGTACTCTGAAGAACATAACTTCCCCATATATACTGCATTTGGTCTTAAAGTTCCATCGGCACTCAGTTGACTTTCTTATGATAGATAGTTCTACAAACTTAAAGGTTAGTGTCAAATTCCTTAACTAATAAATCAAGATTCACAATGTCTTTAATTTAAAGTTTTAGTGCTGAGAATTAGAGGTTAGAATATAGAATACATCCCACCTGAGGAACCCAGAGCGGGATGGAGCCCATTAAATGGCTCGTGTGAGGTGCTCTTTCTGGTACGGGAATTATTTTAATATATTAATTTATTATATGACTCTTCTTTTATTAGTTTTATTATTTTTCTGTAGGGTTTTATATTCTTTAAGCTACCTCAAGGCAGCCATATATAAATCCAATAAATAAATAAGTAAGTAAGTAAGTAAGTAAGTAAGTAAGTAAGTACATACATACATACATACATAAACATATTTTTCAGAGTATAAGACCCACCTTTTCCCCCCTAAAAGGGGCTGAAAATTTGAGTGCATCTTATACTCCAAATACAGCTTTTAGTAAGCTATAGAAACATAGAAGACTGACGGCAGAAAAAGACCTCATGGTCCATCTAGTCTGCCCTTATACTATTTCCTGTATTTTATCTTACAATGGATATATGTTTATCCCAGGCATGTTAAATTCAGTTACTGTGGATTTACCAACCATGTCTGCTGGAAGTTTGTTCCAAGGATCTACTACTCTTTCAGTAAAATAATATTTTCTCATGTTGCTTTTGATCTTTCCCCCAACTAACTTCAGATTGTGTGCCCTTGTTCTTGTGTTCAGTTTTGTATTAAAAACACTTCCCTCCTGGACCTTATTTAACCCTTTAACATATTTAAATGTTTCGATCATGTCCCCCCTTTTCCTTCTGTCCTCCAGACTATACAGATTGAGTTCATTAAGTCTTTCCTGATACGTTTTATGCTTAAGACCTTCCACCATTCTTGTAGCCCTTCCACCATTCTTGTAGCCACCATTCTTGTAGCCTTTTTTCCCAGTCCTAACAAGGTGCTAATGAGTGAAGCCATCTTCCATGCTTTGCTAGCTAAATGATCTTTCCTTTGCCTGTTTTTTTCATAGCTACTCCCTCAGAAAATCAGCTGGGCTTCTGGGCTTCAGCAGCTTTTTTTTTTTAGCCCCAAAACCAGTGAAGCAATCTTCCCTGCAGTTAAGCAGTCTTCCACCTTTTTTTGGTCAGCCCTAATGAGGTGCTAACAAGTGAAGAGATTTTCTGGGCTTTTCTAGCACAGCGATTTTCCCTTTGGCTACTTTTCCCATTGTTCTAGAAGTGAAGTGTTTTAGAAACTGTTTTTTATCCCCAAAGAGGGGATAAAGAGCAAGCATACATGCTCAAAACCAGCAAACTAATGTGTTGTAGCTGACCAGACTAAGTATTAATCAGATGAATACCTGGTAAGCAAATTATTTTTTCCCTATTTTCTTCCCCCAAAACTAAAGTGTGTCTTATACTCTGAAAAATACGGTACATAGATGCATGCATGCATATCTCATATAGGAACACTTCAAATCTCCTTCCTTTCTTCATTAAGATGCAGCCTTAATGACATTCTTGATTTTGTTTTCTCAGCCTGTTTGCATTACTGGCTTAGAATCAATTTCTTTGATAAGTCTATAGCAACACCTCTTATATGCTGATCTTTTGTGTTTAATTTAATAATAATAATAATTTATTGGATTTGTATGCCGCCTCTCTCCGCAGACTCGGGGCGGCTAACAACAATAATAAACACATGTACAATCCAATAATAAAAAACAACTAAAACCCCCTATTATAAAACCAAACATACACACAAACATACCATGCATAACTTGTAATGGCCTAGGGGAAGAGCTATCTCAACTCCCACATGCCTGGCGGTATAAATGAGTCTTGAGTAGTTTACGAAAGACAGGGAGGGTGGGGGCAGTTCTAATCTCCGGGGGGAGTTGGTTCCAGAGGGCCGGGGCCGCCACAGAGAAGGCTCTTCCCCTGAGGCCCGCCAAACGACATTGTTTAGTCGACGGGACCCGGAAAAGGCCAACTCTGTGGGACCTTATCGGTCGTTGGGATTCGTGCGGTAGCAGGCCGTTCCGGAAGTAATCTGGTCCATTGCCATGTAGGGCTTTAAAGGTGATGACCAACACTTTGAATTGTGACCGGAAACTGATCAGCAGCCAATGCAAGCCACGGAGTGTTGAAGAAACGTGGGCGAATCTTGGAAGCCCCACGATGGCTCTCGCGGCTGCGTTCTGCACGATCTGAAGTTTCCGAACACTTTTCAGAGGTAGCCCCATGTAGAGAGCGTTGCAGTAATCGAACCTCGAGGTGATGAGGGCATGAGTGACTGTGAGCAATGACTCCCTGTCCAAATAGCGATATAGCATGCTTCTGAGTCTCAGGCAAGTCTCGAAGTAATTTTGGCAAACCATTCTAAATCTTCCCTTGCTTGCTTCTTTCAAATTGCTTGAACTCATAAGCTGGCAGCTTTTAAATATCTCCCCGTGTTTGAGAACCTGACCCCGGTTTTATTAGGTCTTTATGAATGCCCTAAGTGTGGCTCGTATTCAGCTCCTACTGTAACTGCATTTGCCTTTCTATAGTCAGCACCACATCAGCTGGTTCTTCTAAGTTCCCTTCCCTTCTGGTTTAAAACTCAAAACTGTAAATAAATGTTATACCATTGTCTACTGATAGCTATTAAATTCAGAGCCTGACATTTTCTTGCTCATCAAAGAAAGGAATATTACTGTAATCTTGCAGTTGTCATCCTGTACCCTTTTTGTGCTAGATACTAATCAACCATGATATACAGTTCCAACAATACAGCTGTTTATTTTTGGAAACACAAGTATACACTTTAAGATCCAAATGCACAGGTAAACTGATTTTCTGTGGAAGCACAGTTCGTAAGGTGTGCCTTTCATACCTTTAATAGGTAGTCCCTTTTGATATTAGCTGTTGAAATCATGTTATTATCTAGATTCAGTCAACTAACATAGTTTCGCACATATCCAACAAAAAAATGTTTTTTTTCTGTAAATCCATTTCTGATGCGATGTTCTCCCATGTATAATCCCGTTTTCCTTTATATAACCAGACATCTGTCCATTTATAAATTCTGTCCCATTATGAGAATAGAAAATCTGTGGCTTTCTTTCTAATTTATTTTCTCCATAAACCACAAAGAATCTAAATTTGCAGGTCACTTTATGCCTCATTAGATACAAACAAAAATAAGGTCCTTCAATCCAAGAAAATTACAAAGTACCTGCTTCTATCTTTTGATCCAAGAACAAAAGTCAGTATGGATTTCTCTACCCACTGAAAATTGCTATTGCACTGCATTTTCAGAATTACTTTTCTACTATGTGATTCATCAATATGCAGAATAATGTTGATTGCATATTTGTAGTTTGCAATTTTGAGATTTATAGTCAGTTGATCCTCTGCATCTATTGTACCCGATTTGCTATATATTCCTTCAATCTAGCTGTCTATTCCAAGAATTAGTACAATTTTTCCCTTCACATTGCTTTGCTAGGTTTGGAAGCTGGGCTGGTTTTCCATTAGCAAAGAATTTACCACTCTTGGGAATATACTCTGAAAAGTCCAGTTTCCAGCAATTTTCTTTCCAACAGCAGATGTCTATTTTTACTTGTTAACAATTCCTGTCAATACGTTCAACTCTAAGTCTCTTCCTGACTGGATAACACACAATACAGTAGAGCCTAAATCTAGAAAAGTTCAGTGCATCTTTATCATGTCAATCAATTGGCTCTTCATCACTAGTCTTCATTTTATTACAAATTTCCAAATTCCTTTCAAACTTATGGGTTTTTTTTAATTTGCTACTACAATCTGTTCTTTGAGCATGTATCAATACCAACAAAGAAATCTTTATTTCAGAACATTGGAATAGTTGCTCCGCTGGCCAGAGTGAAAATCACCAACCCTTTTTAGTAGTTCTGGTAGTAAGACATCTTTTAGACATCTCTTTTGTCCCATAATGCATATGGCCCTCCCTCTCCATACACATACAGACTCCTTTGGGAGGGGAGGGAAGGGAAGGGAAGGGAAGGGAGGGAGGGAGGGAGGGAGGGAGGGAGGGAGGAAGGAAGGAAGGAAGGAAGGGAGGGAGGGAGGGAGGGAGGGAGGAAGGAAGGAACTCTAGCCTTCTATCTTCATTAGTTCTTCCTTCATTTACACTTCTAAAGCCCTGCCCAAAACTTTTATTTCTTTGCAGGTAAAATGGCCTCTTGAGTGATTTGCTTTTGCAGATAAAATGAAAACTTATTTATCTCTGAAAACAGAGGCTTTTATTTCCAAAGTGCATTTTCTATCCCATTAGGGGTTCGTGCTCATGTTTTTTTGGATATTATATGACCCAAAGGGCAGGTTTTATTGAAGCGTTTCTTGTTTCAGAAAGACAGCAGAAGGAAAGCAACTTCTTACAATTTCACTATTTGTAAACAGCTTCCCAATATCAAACATTTGACAGACATGGATTTAGGTGTTTGGGTCATCCTGTATTCTTAAAAAGCCCATTCTTCGCATTAGATACAGCCTAAAGTTTACAGCCTCTGGATGGCACATTGTTAATTTTTCCTTAAATATTGCTCAGATATTGCAATTCCCTGGCATGGACACAGGGACATAGTTATTTACAGAGCCTAAGATATATGCATAGGCTTTATAATTGGGCCTAATTCTCTTTGCTCTTCACCTTCAGTAAATCTTTACATTTCCAAAATTTGCCATAATTGACAGGTTCCTAAGGATTCTTGCACATGATAGACTTCCCCCTCTCCCTATTTTTATTTGAAAATAACAAGTACTTGGAACACCTTTCACATATTCTTGTGTAGGCCATATCACTGTTGGTGCTCTCTGAGCTTGGTTGTTTTCTTGTAGACATTTCATTACCCAAATTAGGTAACTTCATCAGTGCTAGGAAGGGAGCACCAAGGACTCCTCATTTCAGCCCTGAGCTACAAATATTCTTCTTCATGGCAACATATCACATAGAAACATAGAAGACTGACGAAAGAAAAAGACCTCATGGTCCATCTAGTCTGGCCTTATACTATTTCCTGTATTTTATCTTACAATGGATATATGTTTATCCCAGGCATGTTTAAATTCAGTTACTTGTGGATTTACCAACCACGTCTGCTGGAAGTTTGTTCCAAGGATCTACTACTCTTTCAGTAAAATATTTTCTCATGTTGCTTTTGATCTTTCCCCCAACTAACTTCAGATTGTGCCCCTTGTTCTTGTGTTCACTTTCCTATTAAAAACACTTCCCTCCTGGACCTTATTTAGCCCTTTAACATATTTAAATGTTTCGATCATGACCCCCCTTTTCCTTTTGTCCTCCAGACTATACAGATTGAGTTCATTAAGTCTTTCCTGATACGTTTTATGCTTAAGACCTTCCACCATTCTTGTAGCCCGTCTTTGGACCCATTCAATATCTTTTTGTAGGTGAGGTCTCCAGAACTGAACACAGTTCACTGTTGTCAGAGGTGAAAAGGTGAAATAACACAGTAATAATAATCCATGAAGCAAAAAAACCCAAATCCTATCTTGTTTCTCCATGTGAACTCTCCCAATCCTGGGATCTCTGGACATTTTTATAATCCTTTACTTCCGATTCACCAAGAACTGGCAACTTGGAAGCTACTTCAGCCAAAATAAACCTATTGAATACTTGAATTTAGCCAGAACCCTTAAGAGAATGTGCTACATTGCTTGTGCTATATAAGGAGAACCCAGACTAATTAAGCACAAAGTTTCATTAAAAAATAAAATAAAACACTCAATAATATAATGTTCTTGGATTGAAAACATGAGTTTAGCCCAATTATTATCAGTGAAGTAGAAACAATACATGAAAATTAAATGCTTCACTTCTACAATACCTATGTTACTCTTGAAGTATGATGTTGAGGGGAGGGAGGGAGACAGTGAAATATGAAATTCTCTTTTGTTTTTTATACAGATTAATTTAACTAACCATAGGCCAAGTCAGAAACCAACAACAGGAGAGCTTGTGAAAATCCTTCTCCTTATCCACAAGCATTGGTCTTGTGGTCAAAACATCTCATAGAAATAAAGAGATGATGCACTCTTATGTACGATGTTTATGGATGAAGTAAAATCTTTGAGGGAAATGGTTTTCATGTGCAGTCCTGCAGCTTTAGGCTGAGCAATTCTATTCTATAATGCAACCTACATACAGTAGTGTGATTTATGTCTAACTAGATATAGACAGGATTATGGCATTACTATCTCTATAAATCTTCCAAACACCAGTTAAGTGCAATCCAGATGTACTAAATTACTATTTCTGTCATTCCAGACAAGAAAAAGATGTAATTTGTCTGGAGGTCACTCATTTCAAAAATACCCCACAGAAAATCTGTATCTCTCATGTAAGGTATACCTATTTTTTTATTTCTGAAAATAATTTTGGAAATGTAGATAAATTAACTGTTAAGAGTGCTGCAAAATTTGGGCCTTACTATGACATATAACTAGTTAGCATATGATACATATTTTCTATTTATTCTTCCATTCAAGTAATTGTCTTTTCTACAGCTTATTCCAGTCATTTTTAAAGTTAGGAATTACTGGTAAAATAAATAAATAAAATGTTCTTCCCCAACATGTACAAATCCGTAAGATGTTTGAAAACATTTACATATAAACAAATCTACAAATGATGTGCCTGTTACCTTCTTAGCAATGACAGGAGAAACATAAGCTACAGTGACCCAAATGCTTCCCCATGCAGAATGATATATTACTTTAGTTCCTTCACTGCTTTTTCCAGTCAGTGACGTATTAGTTTAGCAGATGCCCTGCTATCCTTTCTACTGGGATTCAGGTTTCCCTGCAATATGGCTTAAAATGTATGTTTTAAGATTGAAGTCCAAATGTGTTATTAAAACTTTTCTATTACCTTCTTCAACTAGATACCTTAATCACACTTTCTGCATAAATCAGAAAATTAGTTTTTGTACAAACAAGATAGATGTTGTAAATATGGTCCACTGGAATGGTCTAAATTGAAATTTTTCAGACAGGTCAAATAGTTTGAATACTTCTGTGAGAAAATAGAATGTTTTGGCTACTTGGCTACAAGAAAATTGTTATCAGACCTTGTTCCTTGTTTTAACCAAAGGGTGCTAAGATTAGATAGGGTGGTAATCCATGATAACCACTACTAGCCTATCAATTTGCAAGAGAACTGACTAAAGGGATTTTAAAGACATATTTGAAAGTTTTCCAATAGATTATATTTAACAGACTGAATCAAACCTCACCACTTGATAGGAAAAAAATACATTTTTTTCGGTAGTCAAATAAATCTTTTGTTGAGCTCAGGAGAAAATAAAGGAAATTATCTGCATTTCTTTCATTAGCACTTTAACAAATTAAAAGCACTTAACACTTTAACACAGCAGGTTAAGAAGAGAAATCCAGCTAGCTAGTATATATTACACTATTCACTAGGAAATATTTTAATGTGTTTTTAAAATCTTTAAATCTTTCAGCAACACAACCAAATGTAAAACTTATAATGCTTGCATCAAAGTTATAATACACACAGCTCCATAGTAAATAGTGAAACCCACCTCTGTCGTCAGGCATGGGGGAATTGAGATATTCCTTCCCCCTAGGCCTATACAATTTATGCATGGTATGTTTGTGTGTATGTTTGGTTTTTAATAAGGGTTTTTAGTTATTTTAATATTAGATTTGTTATATGCTGTTTTTTATTATTGTTGTTATATAAATATACCTTTGATATATAAAGATAAATATACCTAAAGTACATTTAATTTTTGGGGGGGAAGTTTGTTCTTGCCTTCTGGAACTACGATCTGTTTAATTTTTTATGGCTTGAGATCAGTCTATGGAGAGGGGCGGCATGTAAATCTAATAAATAAATAAAATAAATAAATAAATAAATAAATAAATATTAAGTTATTGTACACCCTGAAAGAAAGCTAAATTCTGAAAAATCCATAACAAGAATACTCATGTACTCATAACTACAAACTGATCTCAAGCCATAAAAAATTAAACAGATCGTAGTTCCAGAAGGCAAGAACAAACTTCCCCCAAAAAATTTAAATGTACTTTAGGTATATTTATCTTTATATATCAAAGGTATATTTATATTTATATATCAAAGGTTAAAGAGAACAAAATACCCACTGCATATTTATGCAACTTCAAAAGCTTTAGCAATGCTTTTGTGAAACGTAATACATACACACACATCTGTATTCTGCTAGCAAAATATCACACAACACACATGCAACACCCATGCCTTCCTACATAAACTTTAGCCACAAAGTTAACCACCACATGAATTCTAACTTCCCACAGAAAAGAAAAATCAAAAATTAGTGATAATTTAGCATACAAACTGGCTGGCATGAATCTGCAACTGTCTTTATATTCCATCTAGCCAAGCACTTTAACTGCTTTCTTCTCAATACTGTACTCAAATGCCACATCATCTCATTTAATCTAAGACAACAGCATTATAAATATGGCTATTCCCTGCTAGCTAAGGTGCACAAAAGTACTCCAGCCATGGGCCACAAACAGATCAATTGTCACACTTAGAATAGGCAAAACACTCAAAACAATACCGCTTGGAACAAACCGTATGATTTGTTCTGGCCATGAAACAAAACTCCTTCTGACCTTGGAATATAATCTGCTGAAAAATGTATTTTGCTGCTTCCAACCACTCCTTTTACGGGGAGTCAAAAAAGTTGCCATAGCTTGTTGGAAAGTGGCTCTTCCTACAAAGAGCTTACCAATCACATCCTTGACTCTGTCAACACTATAGTTTAAGTACTCTCTGTTCCTTAGCAGAAGAAGCAACAGATAGGCAGATCACAGTGAAAGGAGCTAGTAGAGAAAAATAATGGCATTCATGGCTTTGCTCTCTACACACACACACAAACACACACACACCAATTTCTCCTAAATCTGCTTCACTGAGTATTTGAGCAAAGCTAAAATGTAGGATTAAATGCAATAATTTTACTCCGGTCAGAACAGCATTTAATGATTAATTCTTCCAAAGGGTCACGTTTTTTTCAATCTTTTCCTTCCTATTATTTTATTGAATTAATTGTAGTTATGGTCATAAATAAATTCTACTTCCCCATCCTTCTACCTACTTGTTTAAAATACACATACAATTGAGATAACAGCTTTCTTCCAGTTTGCTAAATATAATTACAGAAAGGTCCCAGATGCTTTGGCAATAAGTCTACACAATATGACTGGCAGAGTATCACTATCATGACTAGACATCTTTTTTGAAGAACAAGACAATCCAGTGCTAGACTTGAAAAAACTGAGTATAGCAATATTGTGCTATAAAGTACTGTATGAGACTAGTCAGTCAACCAAAAAATGAAAAGCTACCTTGCTATCTTAAACAGAGATCATCATGGGAAAAATATTTATTTACACCACCTTTTCAACCTATTGTGAGATGGAATCAATGGGACTTTTACACTAAATGCATAGCAGCCACCAAGTCAGGAAACATTGCTCTACAAAAAGCAATAGGTTATTTGTCTCATTGCTGATTGCTTTTTTAGCCAGCCTGTTGCATACTTGAACGTTGGAAAAATCCATCTAACAGATGGCAAGCACTCATGTTTTTAGACTCATAAGCATGGAGACATTTTGATACCTTGACAGCTTTCGATTTTGTCTCAGAAACATAACTAAAAAGGTATAGCCTGTGTTAACTTTTTTTTTTGGATAAAAAATAAATTTCTTGAAAATCTATTTACAAAACATGTGCTACTTAAGATTAACATTCCTTTTGAATCTGCAAGTATATTGTCATCAAAACACTGAATGATTATTTATATCAAATTTCCTCTAGCAAACACAAAGCTGAATTCAATATGTGATGCTAACAGGAAAAGGAATACAGAATAGGGAATTATCTGATTCATACTAGTTTTTCATAATATAATTTTTGTATATATCTAAACAATAATTAATATAATGTATATGTTAAAAGCATACAATTAAATGCCCCAATTTCATATCCAGCAAACTCAAACCAGTTTTGCAATCCTTTCAAGTCCAAATTTATCCAGCTACAAGGCAATCATTATCACCCATATTATAAATGCGGTTAAGATCCAACAGTTCACTTAAGCTCTAATGCCCTGGTTCCCAACGTGGGGGCCATGCCCCGGGGGGGGGGGGGGCAATTGGAACCTTGTTTAAACTTAGTTAATGGCCGTTTAGGCTTTTTCAATAATAAGAATTATATGTCATGGTGGGGAGGCCTCAGGATTTTAGAGATGCTTAGGTGGGGCATGGCTAAAAAGAAATTGGAAACCACTGCTCTAATGACTTCATAGCATAGCATATTTGAAGCACAGGTGTCACATTGCTGTCATGTGATGTTTCATCATATTTTTCTCCTTCACAGAGCTGGGGGGGGGCATGGCCTGTACCCAACACATCTGGCACGCGGACCATCAGTTTGATTAACCTGATTTAAAAGAAGTCCTACTCTAAAGTTCATTCTATTAACTATTTGCTACAATAATTATATTATTTTAACTGAAGAAACAATAGAAAAGAATACATGTAGACCTGGGTTGAACTATGGCATCCTTGATGCTCTCTTGCTTGATTGATTGTCTTCTTGCAGTCATTTCATTACCTAATTAAGTAATATCAATAGTGTTAATGTGGGTTTTCTTCTTGGTAGTTCTTTTTATTAAAAGCAAAGCTAAAAATTTCGCCTGTCTAGTTGTTTCAGATTCTACAGGTGCTCATCTCCATTTCTTAGCTAAGGGAGCCAGCATTGTCCAAAACACTTATGTGGTCATGTGATCAATATGACCTATATGCCAATATGACCTATATATCCCACTGAAATGGTACCTATTAAAACTACTGACAGGAGCTGAGGCAACAGTGGGAGTTCACCCCATTGCTTGGTGTTCAGGTCTCAAACCCCAGCTGCCAGGTTACCAACTGAAAAGCTCAGCATCTTTAATTGCTGAGCCATTGTGCCCCGTTCTTTTATTAAGCAGTGGTTCTCAACCTGGAGGTTGGGACCCCTTTGGAGGTTGAACGACCATTTCACAGGGGTCACCTAAGACCATGGGGAAAGACAAATTCCCCATAGTGTTAGGAGCTAAAGCTTCTATTTTGGTGCCTTGGAACATAGTTTTACAATCCGACCAATGAGGTGTTTACAGTGGGAGGGTGTCCCTCTGACCTTCCTGCCAATCAACTTAAAGCTCTGTTGGGAGAATTGGCACTAGATTGATGGTTGGCGGTCACCACAACATGAGGAACTGTATTAAGGGGTCGCGGCATTAGAAAGGTTGAGAACCACTGTTTAGTTTTCTACTAGCAAGTGAACAATCAGACAAACAATACTCTAATCAAGGAACTATCAAATGGAAAATCACTCCAACCTATACTTGCAGAACTACTAAATATAAGCGGGGGAGGGGGGGACTGCACTTACTATGCCTATTGATGTTACCTTGCCAATGTTAATGAAATGTCTGCAAGAAGCCATGCTCAGAGAGAACCAAGAACTCCACAAATTGAGATATTCCAGAAATTGTATTTTATTAGATTAACAAATCTATTCTTTTCTGATTATTTGATATCTACAATTATTTTCACATATTGTCTCTAAGTTTAAGAAAAATGTGGTAAAAATAGTATTTTCTTCTGTGAATAATGCACATAGGGAATTGTATATTAAAAGTCTCTTGTTTTTACAACCAACCTATCTGGAACTTCAAAAAAAGCAGTTTTGTAGTATAAATATAATAAACTCCTTTCTTTCTTTTACGGTGGGAAGCTGCCCTTGATCAAAGCATTTAACAAATAAAAGTTAGAACTTGATTAGAAGCTGTGAGGAGCAAAGAAAAACAATCTACAGGAAAGTCCCAACAAGTTGTCAAAAGCTACACTTCAAAAGATATCTAGCAAATGCTACTGATTTTTATTCCTCCCACACGGGAGGAATAAATAATCAGAAGATTCTACAATTTTCTAATGGGGAGGTGGGGAGAGACAAACCAAATCAATTTAGACTTCCCTCAAGCAATGTTTTAGCACTGTTAATATACTATACTAGACATAGACCCTTGAAGGGGGAGAAAAAAAGGCCGTGATGGTGAACCTATGGCACATGTGCCACAGGTGACACACGGAGCCATATCTAAGGGCACATGAGGTGTTGCTTTATCTCAGCTCCAACATGCATGTGTGTACTAGCCAGCTGATTTTCGGCCTTCAAAGAGGGCAGGGACAAGCCATTTTTGCCCTCCCCGGGTTTCAGGAAAGCTTTCGGAGCCTGTGGATGGCGATAAACAGGCTTCCGGAAAGGCTTTAAGACCTGGCTTTTCCGGTAGGCCTGGGATTAAGAATGGTTGACAGTATGTCTGATTTTTAAGGGGTCATTAATGCATTTTATATTGTTATTTGTTGTTTTATTGTTATTGTGTTCTTAATTTTTTGTGATTATTGTGAGCTACCCAGAGTCCTATTAAAGTTGGGTGGCATATGAATGTCACAAAGTAAGTAAGTAAGTAAGTAAGTAAGTAAGTAAGTAAGTAAGTAAGTAAGGAAGGAAGGAAGGAAGGAAGGAAGGAAGGAAGGAAGGAAGGAAGGAAGGAAGGAAGGAAGGAAGGAAGGAAGGAAGGAGGCTTCAGGGAGGCCTGCGCCCATGAGCGGGGGCAGCATGGGGGCTTGTGTGCACATACACGGGGAGGGCATTGCATTATGGGTGTGGGCACACAAGCATATGCTATTGCACACGTGTGCACCCTTTTGGCACCTGAGCCAAAAAAGGTTTGCCAGTCCTGACCTAAAGGATGGAGTTAGTAAAAAATAAATAGTGTACAGATTAGACGCAGCTTTGCGCTGTAACTTTTCAATCTCCATCCATGCCACCCAGCATGGACATCCTTACATTGCCTTTCCAGCTATATAAATAACTAAATAAAAAAGCAATACCCAATGAACACTAAAACACTGTGATTAGACAATTTACAACTACGTCGCCCCCACTCTGATCTAACAGTAGTTCATAAAATCATATAGCAAAATGTCCTTTCTGCTAGTGACCACTTCACCTTCAACCGCAACACACGAGCATGTAACCAGTTCAAACTCAATGTAAACCGCTCCAAACCAGATTACAGAAAATACAACTTTAGCAATAGAGTGATCAACGCCTGGAATGCACTACCTGATTCTGTGGTTTCTTCCCCCGACCCCAAAATCTTTAACCTTACATTGTCTGCAGTTGACCTCTCCCCTTTTTCTAAGAGGTTTGTAAGGGGCGTGCATAAGCACCCACCATTACTACTGTCCTATTTTCTTCTTTTACCATTACCTACTTTCTACTTATGTTATGCTTATACAAACTATAATCCTATTTACTATTTATTTATTGGATTTCTATGCCGCCCCTCCCTGAAGACTCAGGGAGGCTTACAACATACAGTGGTACCTCTACTTATGAACTTAATTAATTCAGTGACCAGGTTCTTAAGTAGAAAAGTTTTATTTATTTATTCGACTTCTATGTCACCCAATCCCGAAGGACTCAGGGCAGCTTACAACAAAAAAAAATACAATATAAATAGATACAAAGAGATTAAAAAAGAAGTCGAACATTATTGAAAACTAAAACATTATCTAAAACTAAAACCCCATGAAAAAGTTATTAAAATAAGAAGAAGCAATTTTTCCCATATTAATCAATGCAAAAGCAAATAAGGTGTGCGATTAAGGAAACCACAGGGAGGGTGGAGGCCTCCCAGGAGATTCCTAAAGAGGCCCCACGGAGGCTTCTCCCCGCCTTTTTCGGCCCTGTTTCCTTCCAGAAGATTCCTAGAGAGGCCCCACAGAGGCTTCTCCCTGCCTTTTCTGGCCCTGTTTTCTCACAGAAGATTCCTAGAGAGGCCCCAGGGAGGCTTCTCCCTGCCTTAGTTTCGGAGGCTCAGGTTTGTAAGTGGAAAATGGTTCTTGAGAAGAGGCAAAAAAAATCTTATCTAGAAAAGTCCCTAAGTAGAGGCCTTTGTAGGCAGAGGTGCCACTGTACTTGTTGGACAAATAAATAAAATAAATAAATAAAGCACAACCTCCACCACACCCCTTTTTACTCATTTCTTGACAGGCTGCCGCACGTTCATCTCCCAATCAGGGTTTCCCACAGGGAAGGAGGAGTAGGGAGACGGTGTTTGTGTGTGTGTGTCAATACTAGCAGCTTTTTCCCCTCACTTACTCCATGTCCAAACGTTTTACTATTCGGCTCCCCAAGGCTTCAATATCCCTTTCCAAACCCAAGGAAAGAAACCACCGCCGCCTCCCGCCCACCCTCTTCCGGAGCCACCATCAGCTTGTAAAACACCTCAGCTTCCTCTGGAAGGAAACAGCGCAGGCAGCCCAGGCCCGAGACCGGAGGCCCATATAACCCAAGCCCGTTGCCCCCCCGCCCCCCGCCGGTCGCTTTCCCTCGACCCAAACTCACTGGCCAGCCGGGGTCCGTCCATCCCCCCGCCGCCGCCTGCTGCTCCTCCGCCTCCTCCCAGCAGCTCGGGGGGATTCTTAGGCCCCGCTCCGGGCGCCGCCACCGCGACCCCGAGTCCCGGATAGCCGCCGCTACCGCCGTGCCCCGGCGAGGCGGCGGCGACGGAAGGAACGGTGGGGCCAGGCGGGAGCCCAAGCGGGATCCCCCCGAGGACGACCGGCGGCGGAGGGCCGGGGCAAGCGGCGGAAGCTCCGCCGGGCTCCTCGTGCAGGAACTGGCATTCCTCGCCGTAAAAGCACGTCTTGTCCTTGGCGTAGTAGCGACAGAACTTGAGCTTCAGCCCGCCGGGGGCCGCCGCCGCCACCACCGGAACTCCCGGCCCGGGGGGTGGCCCTACTACCGCCGCGGCGGGAGCCACCGGAGAGGAGCAGGGGAGGCCGCCACTGTTCATGGCGGCGGCGGCTGCTACAGCAGCGGCAGCAGGAGCAGCAGCGAGGCCGCCTCAGAAGGCGCGGCCGCTGCCGGCCACCGCCGCACCATGGGAGGCAGGCGGGGAGCGGGCGCAGCAGCCGTCCCACGGCCGCCGCTGTCACTGCCGGAGTTCCGGGAACCGAGGGGGGGGGACACGATAAGATAAGGGAGGAAACGGGGGAAGGGCGCTTGTGCTTCTCTTAAAGGGGGAATCAAGCGAGCCCGGCGGGAGGGGGTGGGGAGAGAAGAGGCTGTACACGGGAGCCCGCGAAGGGGGATCGGGGCCTTCCGTCAAGCGCTTGGAGGGTCCCGGAGGCAGCGGCAACGGCGGGATTGTTTATTCCATTTTCCTCTTCCTGAGCTGTCTCCTCAATGCGCCTGCGCCGCAGTGAGGCCCTCTGGGTAATCCAGGCCTGGAGGAAGCGAAGGGGCGGATGGAGGCCTGGCTCTGCTCCGGCGGGTGGGGCAGTGGGGCAGCCCGGGGAGCGGGCGCTGGGTTGCGGCAAACTACCGTCTACTTTTTTTTTTTTTGGCCCTTTCGCGGGAGGGGAAGAAGCGCAGCGGCTTTCCTAAACCTTTTTTCCGGTGTATATAAATCCTCCCTCACGCACCGCGTAGGGTATAGATGAATATATGCGTGCCTGGAAATATTTGCGTCGTGGACATAGATACACACTTACAAACTGCCCGTCATTTCTATTACAGTGCAATCCTCAGGTTTTTTTTAGAATGGAAGAGGAAGAGGAATAGAATAGGAATAGAATAGAAGGGGAAGGGGAATAGAAGAGGAAGAGCAATAGAAGAAGAGAGGAAAAGGAATAGAATAGATTAGAAAGAAGAATAGAAGAGGAAGAGGAATAGAATAAAAGGAAGAGGAAGAATATAGAATAGGAAGAGGAATAGAATAGACTAGGAAGAAGAATAGAAGAGGAATAGAATAAAATAGGAAGAGGAAGAATATAGAATAGGAAGAGGAATAGAATAGACTAGGAAGAATCAAAGAGGAAGAATAGTATAGGAAAAGAATAGCAATAGAAGAGGAATAGGAATGGGACAGAAGAGGAATAGAATCAGAAGAAGAATAGAATAGGAATAGAATAGAATTTTTTATTGACCAAATGGGAATGGACACACAAGGAATTGATCTTTGGTGCATATGTTCTCAGTGTACATAAAAGAAATTATATGAAAATAAATCTGATGGCTAACAATGAGGCTTGGTTGTGCATATGTATCGTGCAATTCCATCCTGCACAACCTGCTCAAAATGAATACTACCTAAAAGTACTGTACTAAAAAAAACCCAAACTTCACTGCTATAGTTATTCTGAACATTGTTTTTGCTTGAAAACTTCCCCCCCCCCACAAATATGGATTTTCAAGCCACAGTTCTTGTAAAAGCGATCAGTTAATTATTTTTAAAAGTTGGTATGAACATTTTAAATATAGGGAAGCATAAACATAATTTTGAAAACCCAGGTAAAAGAATATTAATGGAAAATTCTCGTTTGGAATAAGGAAATGACAAGAAAAAACAAGTATTCTTTCCTCCACGTTCCATCATTCTTTCTTGGGATATTCTTTTTCAGGCTGGTGCATGTGAATTTAATTATAAATATTTGCCCAAGGTAGGTTGATACCTTTTGAGCAAGTTCTCAAAAAGATAATATATCTGGCCATCTTTTTGTAAAACATACAAAAGTGACATGTACCTGATTTAGAAACATAGAAACATAGAAGTCTGACGGCAGAAAAAGACCTCATGGTCCATCTAGTCTGCCCTTATACTATTTTCTGTATTTTATCTTAGGATGGATATATGTTTATCCCAGGCATGTTTAAATTCAGTTACTGTGGATTTATCTACCACATCTGCTGGAAGTTTGTTCCAAGGATCTACTACTCTTTCAGTAAAATAATATTTTCTCATGTTGCTTTTGATCTTTCCCCCAACTAACTTCAGATTGTGTCCCCTTGTTCTTGTGTTCACTTTCCTATTAAAAACACTTCCCTCCTGGACCTTATTTAACCCTTTAATATATTTAAATGTTTCGATCATGTCCCCCCTTTTCCTTCTGTCCTCCAGACTATACAGATTGAGTTCATTAAGTCTTTCCTGATACGTTTTATGCTTAAGACCTTCCACCATTAGCATAAAACGTATCAGGAAAGACTTAATGAACTCAATCTGTATAGTCTGGAGGACAGAAGGAAAAGGGGGGACATGATCGAAACATTTAAATATATTAAAGGGTTAAATAAGGTCCAGGAGGGAAGTGTTTTTAATATACAGTAATGGATTTTTGTATAATGGATGAAAGGAATAAAGTTAGCATATGTATACAGTACTTCGTTTCTAAATATTACATTCTCAATATAATAAATATATTCATGAGGTAATATATTAATAGCAGTCCATCAAATAGATGCATTTAAATATAATTAAGGAGACTCAACAAATCAATTATACACATAATTAATAATTACCATTATTTTAGTCAATTCAGAAAAAGAAGAATATAAAATAATTTTCTACAGTGTTCTAGTTCACTGTTTCTGCAATGACTCCTGATATTAGGAATCCCATGGATGTTGGCCGTGGTCATGCCGTGCCATGTCATTCTGTGAAGTACAGAAAAAATGTTTATATAATTTATATAAATATTCCTGTGTAGATTTGGCCCTGAAATTCTTTTTTCCCATTACTTACTAAAGAGAAAGCTTGATGTGAAAGAATGTACAGGTGCACTTTGATATAACTAACTCAAAACAATTATCCATAATAATTAAAACTGTTTCATGAGAAAACAGATACTCAAATAATAATGATCAGAGAACATCATAGATATGCTTTATTCACTTGAAGACTTCCAGATGTGTGTGAGAGACTTGTCAAGATTTTTAATCAGCAGGCTGGGTGATGGTAGCAAGAATTATAGTTCCAGGAATAACTTGAAAAGTTTCAGATAAAGTAAAATTATTGTTGCCTGGTTCAACATCCCATAAGATCAGGATAATGCCATGGCTGCATTTTTTTTAAAAAAAATCCATAACAGAAAAAACAAAAGTTAATGGGTGGGCTTTTGAAGAAGTTAGAAGGTGAAAATAATTAATTTCTAGAAGGCTAGAACATCCATATATCCCTAATATGTCACACATAAAGCATAGGAACTTTGAAACTCATTGGTTATTTATTTATTTATTTATTTATTTTATTATTTAGATTTGTATGCCGCCCCTCTCCGCGAACTCGGGGCGGCTCACAACAACAAAAATATAAACAATCGTACAAATCCAAATAAATTCAATAAATTTAAGTATTTAAAATAGTTTTAAAAAGAACCCCACTATATTAACAAGCACACACACAAACATACCATACATAAATTATACGTGGCCGGGGGAGGTGTTTCAGTTCCCCCATGCCTGACGACAAAGGTGGGTTTTAAGAGCTTTACGGAAGGCAGGTAGAGTAGGGGCAGTTCTAATCTCCGGGGGGAGTTGGTTCCAGAGGGCCGGGGACGCCACAGAGAAGGCTCTTCCCCTGGGGCCCGCCAACCGACATTGTTTAGTTGACGGGACCCGGAGAAGGCCCACTCTGTGGGACCTAATCGGTCGCTGGGATTCGTGCGGCAGAAGGCGGTCTCGGAGATATTCTGGTCCGATGCCATGAAGGGCTTTAAAGGTCATAACCAACACTTTGAATTGTGACCGGAAATTGATCGGCAGCCAATGCAGACTGCGGAGTGATGGTGAAACATGGGCATACCTAGGTAAGCCCATGACTGCTCTCGCAGCTGCATTCTGCACGATCTGAAGTTTCCGAACACTTTTCAAAGGTAACCCCATGTAGAGAGCGTTACAGTAGTCGAATCTCGAGGTGATGAGGGCGTGAGTGACTGTGAGCAATGAATCCCGGTCCAGATAGGGCCGCAACTGGTGCACCAGGCGAACCTGGGCAAACGCCCCCCTCGCCACAGCTGAGAGATGGTTTTCTAATGTGAGCTGTGGATCGAGGAGGACGCCCAAGTTGCGGACCCTCTCTGAGGGGGTCAATAATTCCCCCCCCCCCGGGTAATGGACGGACAGATGGAATTGTCCTTGGGAGGCAAAACCCACAGCCACTCCGTCTTATCCGGGTTGAGCTTGAGTCTGTTGACACCCATCCAGGTCCCAACAGCCTCCAGGCACCGGCACATCACTTCCACCGCTTCGTTGACTGGGCATGGGGTGGAGATGTAAAGCTGGGTATCATCGGCATATTGATGATACCTCACCCCATGTCCTTGGATGATCTCACCCAGCGGTTTCATGTAGATGTTAAATAATCTAGGAAAGGTGAAAATATTTACTGACCCCTCGCATCCTGGACACAAACTGTTTCAACTCCTACCCTCAAAACATCGCTACAGAGCACTGCACACCAAGACAACTAGACACAAGAACAGTTTTTTCCCGAACGCCATCACTCTACTAACAAATAATTCCCTCAACACTGTCAGATTTTTTATTAAATCTGCACTACTATTTCTACTAGTTTTTTCTCATCATTCCTATCATCCTTTTCCTCCCACTTAGGACTGTATGACTGTAACTTGTTGCTTCTATCCTAAGATTTTTATTAACTGATTGTTTCTTCATTGCTTATTTGACCCCCATGACAATCACTAAGTGTTGTACCACATGATTCTTGACAAATGTATTTTTTATTTTATGTACGCTGAGAGCACATGCACCAAAACAAATTCCTTGTGTGTCCAATCACACTTGGCCAATAAAAATTCTATTCTATTCTATTCTATTCTATTCTATTCTTATTAGTACTATTAGTATTATTAATATTATTAATTAGATTTGTATGCCGCCCATCTCCGAGGACTTGGAGCAGCTCACAACAAGAAAACAATACAAATCCAATATTTAAAACAGTTTAAAACCCTTAATGTAAAAACAATCATACATCTCATACAGACCGTACATAAAGTGGAAATGGCCCAGCGGAATCAATTTCCCCACATGGCAGAGGTGGGTTTTAAGGAGTTTGCGAAAGGCAAGGAGGGTGGGGGCAAGGGGGGAGTTGATTCCAGAGGGTCGGGGCCACCACAGAGAAGGCTCTTCCCCTGGGTCCCACCAGACGACATTAAATTATATTCAGAATTCTATTCTATTCTATGATTTATAGAATAAGCTAGAAATGGCTGGAATCGCATATTATTCAAACCTCAGATCTAACAAACCACATTGTTGCCTTAATGCAGTGATGGCAAACCTTTTTGGGTTCTCTTGCCAAAATGTTATCTGTGCATGTGGTAGCATGCGTGCACATGCCCACACTCATTCCCTCCTCCCATGCATGCGCACACCCCACGCTGCCCCTGCACGTGAATACTATTTGCCATGTCCCTGTGCATGCACACAGGCCTCACTGAAGCCTGAGATGATGAAAAACGGGCAAACGGGCAAACTGGAAGTTCAGAAAAATTGACTTCTGATTTGCCCGTTGTGCTGTTTTTCACACTCTGGAACCTTCAGGGAAGCTTCCTGAAGCCCCAGAATGTGGAAAATAGCACAACAGGCTGTTCCAAACTTCCAGTTTGCCCGTTGGGTGGGTTTTTTGCACACCAGGGCCTTGGGAGGGCGAAACGACCTTCCCCAAGGCCAAAAATCAGCTGAATCGCGCATGCACATGCGTGCTGGACCTGACATAGAGCAATACCTCACGTGCCCTCTGGTATGGCTCCACATAGGTTTGCCATCACAGCCTTAGTGCAATAAGTGAATTTAATCATTATCTTTCCTGGCTGTCTGAGAGTTTGGAAAGATAGAGCCATAAGGGGTTTCTGAGCCAAAAAGTTCTCAAACCTGGAAGCTTTTCTGAAAGATAACAGAATAACAGAGTTGGAAGGGACCTTAGAGGTCTTCTAGTCCAACCCCCCGAGTAGCGGGCACCCTACAGCACTTTAGATGAATGATTATCCAATATCTTCTTTAAAACATCCAGTGTTGGAGCATTCACAACTTCTGGAGGCAGGTTGTTCCACTGATTAATTGTTCTAACCATCAAGAAACTTGTCCTTAGTTCTAGGTTGCTTCTCTCCTTGATTAGTTTTCACCCATTGCTTCTTGTCCTGTCGTCAGGTGCTTTGGAGGAAAGCAATGGATGGAAACTAAACAAGGAGAAAAACAATCTAGAACTAAGGAGAAATTTAATAATAATAATAATAATAATATTATTATTATTATTTATTGGATTTGTATGCCGCCCCTCTCCGCAGACTCGGGGCGGCTAACAACAATAATAAACACAACATGTACAATCCAATAATAAAAAACAACTAAAAACCCCTATTATAAAACCAAACATACACACAAACATACAAACAAATTTCCTGAGAGTTAGAACAATTAATCTGTGCAACAACTTGCCTCCAGAAGTTGTGAATGCTCCAACACTGGAAGTTTTTAAAGAAGATGCTGGATAACCATTTGTCTGAAGTGATGTAGGGCTTCCTGCCTAAGTAGGGGGTTGAACTAGAAGACTTTCAAGATCCCTTCCAACTCTGTTGTTGTTGTTGTTGTTGTTGTTGTTGTTGTTGTTGTTGTTGTTGTTATACAGTTATAATATAATTCTGGTATACTCAGGATTCTAAAAAGTCCTGAAGTATATACCAGCATTATAAATGGGACAGGTATATTCACACTGATAATTTATCATTAAGAAGAATTATCATTAGATAATTACAGATAATAATAATATTTATTTGTTTGTTTGTTTGTTTGTTTGTTTATTTATTAAATTTGTATGCCGCCCCTCTCCGTAGACTCGGGGCGGCTCACAGCAGTAATAGAAAAACAATATACAATACAAATCTAATAATTAAAACTAAAAACACATAATTTAAAAAACATGCACACAACATACCATACATAAACAATATAGGCCTGGGGAAGTTATCTCAGTTCCCCCATGCCTGACGACAGAGGTGGGTTTTAAGGTGCTTACGAAAGGCGAGGAGGGTGGGGGCAATTCTGATCTCGGGGGGGAGTTGGTTCCAGAGAGTTGGGGCCGCCACAGAGAAGGCTCTTCCCCTAAACGACATTGTTTAGTCGACGGGACCCGGAGAAGGCCAACTCTGTGGGACCTAACTGGTCGCTGGGATTCGTGCGGCAGAAGGCGGTCCCGGAGATATAATAATGAATAATAACAACAACAACAACAACCAGAACCAGTTCTATAACTGAGGAAAAGGAGGCATTGTCGTCTAAAAAAACAATTTTGGATCTCATTTTGAACTAATAACATATGTTTTGTTTGCAATTGCTATTTCCTTTTTTTAGTGATTAGCATGGTGTTCGAGACTGAATTAGAAAAGGGGGGAAATCCCCCTCACTATTTTAATTAGGTTTCTGAAATGCATCTCAATAAACCTGCTAATTCTAATGTTTTAGAGCCCTCTACTGGAATATGGATGTAGTACAACAAACCTGTTTCTAAAAAGAACTAGGCCTGTATAATTAATTCTTAAACAGTGAATATTTCTTGAAATAAAAGGAGCGGTTACTGAAAAAAATAAAAACACCAAGGAGCTTTAAAGAATTTTCTGCGGCAAATGAAAAGTAGGGAAAGCAAGTAGGATGCTTGGCTGCATAGCTAGAGGTATAACAAGCAGGAAGAGGGAGATTATGATCCCACTATATAGAATGCTGGTGAGACCACATTTGGAATACTGTGTTCAGTTCTGGAGACCTCACCTACAAAAAGATATTGACAAAATTGAACGGGTCCAAAGACGGGCTACAAGAATGGTGGAAGGTCTTAAGCATAAAACGTATCAGGAAAGACTTCATGAACTCAATCTGTATAGCCTGGAGGACAGAAGGAAAAGGGGGGACATGATCGAAACATTTAAATATATTAAAGGGTTAAATAAGGTCCAGGAGGGAAGTGTTTTTAATAGGAAAGTGAACACAAGAACAAGGGGACACAATCTGAAGTTAGTTGGGGGAAAGATCAAAAGCAACATGAGAAAATATTATTTTACTGAAAGAGTAGTAGATCCTTGGAACAAACTTCCAGCAGACGTGGTAGATAAATCCACAGTAACTGAATTTAAACATGCCTGGGATAAACATATATCCATCCTAAGATAAAATACAGAAAATAGTATAAGGGCAGACTAGATGGACCATGAGGTCTTTTTCTGCCGTCAGACTTCTATGTTTCTATGTTTCTTTTCTTCACAAAAAAGAAGCTGTGAATCCTCCATTACTGGAAGTTTTTAAGAAGATGTTGGATAACCATCTGTCTGAAGTAGTGTAAGGTTTCCTGCCTAAGCAGGGGATTGGACTAGATCTAGAAGACCTCCAAGGTCCCTTCCAACTTTGTTGTTATTGTTATTATTGTTATTTTTGTTAAAAACGATAGAAAAAGAATATCTTGAATGCTATGGAAAGATATTGTTCACTTTGCTGGTTGTTAACATCAACTATTGTATGGGGTATTTTTAATCTCCTGCTGTTGTTGTTGTTGTTATTGTGTTTTTTATATTATTATTATTATTATTATTATTATTATTATTATTATTATTATTATTATTATTATTATGTTGCAGGAAGAGCCCCAAAACTCCTCCCCAAAAAGAAGAAGTGGTTTACAGTCCAGAGGCTGAGTAGTTATAATGGATTCCCGAGAGAAACACCTGCACACAATGTGAGCTCTTGAAATAGCATTTCACTCAAGCAACCAACAGCTGCAATGAGGCCGCAATACTTCAGTATTTTAGTAACTAAAAGTCAGCTGCAGAGCCTTGGTAAGTGTACCCATTGACATCTGCATTCATAGCTCTTGCCTTGCTGATCCAAATTTTCCTCCTCCTTCTACAGTTTTATCCTACACCTTTTTGTCTATTTAGTGTCTCCTCCTCTGATTTTTTTCCATGCCTCATTTCTCTCCATGTCTTTTTGAGTTTGCCCCATGCATCTTTGGTTTCTTTTTTGTTTCTCCTTTGTAAAAGAACAGACTGCTTGTATGAAGGTTCATATGTATCTGAATGGATGGGTAACATTTGCTGATGGATGGATTTATCTATCTATCTATCTATCTATCTATCTATCTATCTATCTATCTATCTATCTATCTTCTATCTATCTATTTATCTATCTATCATCTATCTATCTATCTATCTATCAATCATCTATCTATCTATCATCTATCTATTTATCTATCTATAATCTATCTATCTATCTATCTATCTATCTATCTATCTATCATCTATCTATCATCTATCTATCTATCTATCTATCTATCATCTATCTATTTATCTATCTATCTATCTATCTATCTATCTACCATCTATCTATCTATCTATCTATCTATCTATCTATCATCTATCTATCTATCTATCTATCTATCTATCATCTATCTATTTATCTATCTATCTATTTATCTATCTATCATCTATCTATCTATCATCTATCTATCTATCTATCTATCTATCATCTATCTATCTATCATCTATCTATCATCTATCTATCTATCTATCTATCTATCTATCATCTATCTATCTATTGGACTATTATCTATCTATAAAATAAGCAAGCTGAAAGGGTTTTTTAGATCATTTTTGTTTTGTGGTTGAGGGATTTGAAAACCACTGGAAAGCTCAGCGATCGAAATGTAAATGAAACTTTCTATTGGAATAGATTTGAGTGTACGTTTGCCAAGGATACAATTTAAATATATGTTTGCCAACGATGCAATTAATATATCTTAATAAGTATTGAGTGTGGATCTTTATTAGAAGGATGATTATTGTATTTATGGGTAGATATTTGGCTTAGCTACTGCTAAAACTTTGGCTCCCAATTCACTGAATAGGTTATATGGTGAAATTGTATTCATACAACTCTGGCATCATATTTTAATGCTTTTTTAAAAAATCTTACCTTTTTATGCAATTGAACAAAGGACAAAGCTCATATTTCAGTTCTGCACATCTTGCCTTATATGCTTAATATTATTTATATGTATACTCAAGGGAAAACCAGGGCTCCTGAATTAATCTCTAAAATGAACCCACAGCATAATTAAGCTGTTTTTCTTACAAGGAACTAATATTAGGAACGTGATTTTGCTTGTTTATATTATTTAATCTTGTTAGCAAGAAAGTACCGGTAGTATAATTATGTTTTTCAAGATTTAGATAAATATATTTGCCTTTGGGGCTGAAATAGTGTTCCTAGTAATAATAGAATAAGTATCATAATTTATAAGACCTAAGTCTTAATAAATTCTCTTTTATACCAATATTTGCTGATCTACATGATGTCTTTGGTTAAGAACATTTCGTTCTTAATTCAGCCATTCTACAATAATACAACAGCATATCCCCACCAGCTTATGTGCTAAATTCTAAAATTGTCAAGGTTCGATTTATGATTTCTCTTACAATACAATTGTATATCTTTTCCATGGAGTTCAATGAGATATATTGACCTGCAAGCATGCTTAGAAACCTCATTGAACTTTCATCTGTCTCATCTGAAATAAATCTTATTGAAATAAAATTTGTTTTTCTGTTTGAAAATCCAAAAGTCCAATAAAAAATGTTGGGGAAAACCACAGCAAGAGCAGCATTTCCTACTACAATATATTATAAAATAAAATGCAGCTCTTTTTGTAGTTGTTCTTTTTCACATATATTGTAAATTCAAATATTCAAGCTCCCTATTTTACTTATTTGTCTTGTACTTTAAGTAGTTTTTCTCCCTGTGTTGATTTTGGCAGCTTATTTTAAACTGAATGTAAAGTATATTTGATCATTAAAATTGTGCAATTTCCTTTTATTCTTGGTTGTGATTATACAGTTTCATATCAAGTCGTCTGTTTCACAATTATTTATTGTGCTTTAAATTCTGTTCTGTTCTCAGCAGAAGTTGAATTCATCCATTATAAAAAGCCCAAGTGTTTACTTGGGGCTTAATGTAATGTATAAAATGAACAGCTTTTTGAATCTATGGTTTATTACTGTCCTACTTTTTACATTCCATCCTGCATATTATACTAAATGATAAAGCAAATACATTGGCAAACCTATCATAGCATATTTGCCAGAAAAGCACATAACTTGTTTGTCTCTTGATTAGCCAGTCTTAGCATTATATGCAGATATAAAATCCTAGGTTCATTCATTGGAAAAAATCAGAAAATGAAGAGTTTAAAGATACATGTTTGTCTTCTGATTTATTTCAGGTTGACAAAGGCAGAGACTTTGATTTAAATATTAGGTTAAACTTGTCTATATAAGTCTTATTAACTGCCCTTACAGGTGGAGGCTTCAAGCAGAAATAACTGAATTTACTGCTAAATTAATCTTACATTTCAAACTTATATGTGCAAATTCAGTCTACATCTGTAAATTAATATCATGTGCAAGCTGTAATGCATGGTTTCTTGGGTTATTTCTTGCATCTTTTATGTCCTAGATCTCAAATAGGTTTATATAAGAATCAAGAGATGCTAAAACATTGCCGTAGCTCAGTTCCAACATACATGTGTGTGCCAGCCAGCTGATTTTTGGCTCGCACAGAGGCTCTGGGAGGGTGTTTTTGGCTTCCAGAGAGCCTCTGGGGGGATGGAGGAGGGTGTTTTTACCTTCCCCCGGCTCCAGGGAAGCCTTTGGAGCCTGGGGAGGGCAAAACACAAGCCTACTGGGCCCACCAGAAGTTGAGAAACAGGCCGTTTCCAGCCTCCAATGGGCCTCTGGGTGGTGGGGAAGCTATTTTCGACCTCCCCAGGCATTGAATTATGGGTGTGGACCAGCGATGGGCTATCAAATTTTTTACTACCACACTGTAGGCATGTCTTATGCATTTTGTTTCAATATCTTTCAGTGCAAATTGGGTGCTCTGGGGTGGAGCCCATAACTGGTGGGCACTTGCGCATGTATGATAGCGCACACACACGCTCTTTCAGCATCCAAGGAAAAAAAGGTTTGCCATCACTGGTGTAGGCTTTCCTGCCTAAGCAGGAGTTAGACTTAAAGACCTCCAAAGTCCCTTCCAACTCTGTCATTCTATTCTATTCTATTCTATTCTACTCTACTCTACTCTACTCTACTCTACTCTACTCTACTCTTTATTGAGGTCTTACAAAGGGAAAGATTTATTCAGATTTAACTGGACTCCCAATAACTACATGAATATGTCCAGAGCTGGATTTTTTTGCTCAAGAGTATAAAAGTACAGTACTGGGAATAAAAGCACAAAGTACTATATAGAATCATTTATTCATTGCTTTTTTTCCAGGATTTTTTTCCTTCTTCTTTTTACTTGTTGATTTAGTTTACAATCTGGAATTTCAAGGTGGTGTCTCGCTTGAGTATTAACTGTCAAGCACTGCTTAGGGTTTTTTTTTTTGGAGATAAACCAATATTCAATGGCTACCAACAGCCTTTGCTTAGTGTAATAATCCATAAGTGGCAAACCAGTTCTTAGTTTCTCTTCAAATGTACAATGAAGGATAATCTATCACTTCCCAATATACAGTGGTACCTCTACCTAAGAATACCTCTACTTAAGAACTTGTCTAGATAAGAAATGGGTGTTCAAGATTTTTTTGCCTTTTCTTAAGAACCATTTTCTACTTAAGAACCCGAGCCCAGAAAAATTTCCAAGGAAATTTGAGAGCGGCACAAACGCCCGACCAGTTTCCTGCCATTCCCCATTAATCCTGGCCTTCTCGGACTTTTCTGGGCTGCCAGAGGAGCCTTTCGGTAGCGCTTAAGGAGGCTTTGGCAGTCCAGAGCGAATGAAGCATTTTCCTTTCTCTGGGCGCTTGGAGAAAATAAATGCTGCCTTCGCTCTGGGCGGCCAAGAGCGAACGGAGTGTTTTCCTTTCTCTGGGCGCTTGGAGAGGGAATAAACCACTTCGCTGTGGTGACTCCCTTGTGCTGCCTCCCATACACCCTGTCACCCTTGTTTAGTAGAGTGGTGGCGTTCGGGAAAAAACTGTTCTTGTGCCTAGTTGTCTTGGTGTGCAGTGCTCTGTAGCGACATTTTGAGGGTAGGAGTTGAAACACTTTGTGTCCAGGATGCGAGGGGTCAGTAAATATTTTCCCTGCCCTCTGTTTGACTCATGCTCTATACAGGTCCTCAATGGAAGGCAGGTTGGCAGCAATTGTTTTTTCTGCAGTTCCAATTATCCTCTGAAGTCTGTCTTGGTCTTGTTGCGTTGCAGCACCAAACCAGACAGTTATGGAGGTGCAGATGACAGATTCAATGATTCTTCTGTAGAACTGTATCAGCAGCTCCTTGTGCAGTTTGAGCTTCCTGAGCTGGCGCAGAAAGAACATTCTTTGTTGTGCTTTTTTTATGATGTTTTTGATATTAGGTGATCATTTTAGGTCTTGAGATATGATAGAACCTAGAAATTTGAAGGTCTCTACTATTGTGTCTCTACTGAAGGTCTCATTCTGTTGTGAACGTGTACTGCTATCATAGGGGGGGGGGTTTGGGAGGGGTTTGCTATTGCTGTGTATTCTCCAAGTTTAGTGATTGGCTTAGTTCTTGAGCTATTCTGAATATTGTTTTCTTAGTAAGTTTTTCCTAATGTGAACTTGAGCTAATATATTTAATATGAGAAATCTCCAGCAATTAACATTGCTATTTAAAAGGAGTAGTATTTCTTGAATGTTTATTTGTATGAAGTCTGTATTAAGCTTCTACTATACAAAAGGTATTACCTTCTAAATCAATCCATATACATTATATTAGTGGCCAAAGTTACATTGTTCTAGTGGCAAAAATTATAGCTGTATGAAAAAAGAGCCCCAAATCCAAAATGAATAAAACCATTATTAAGACTCAATGAAAATGCCACAAAAACGATGTGTAAACTTTCAGGCTCTCCACGTCTCCAATCCAAAACTTAACCCAAGGGGACACAATCTGAAGTTAGTTGGGGGAAAGATCAAAAGCAACATGAGAAAATATCATTTTACTGAAAGAGTAGTAGATCCTTGGAACAAACTTCCAGCAGACGTGCTTGGTAAATCCACAGTAACAGAATTTAAACATGCCTGGGATAAACATATCCATCCTAAGATAAAATACAGAAAATAGTATAAGGGCAGACTAGATGGATCATGAAGTCTTTTTCTGCCGTCAGTCTTCTATGTTTCTGTGTTTCTAACCCAGATTCTTCAGGCATAGATTTATATTTCAGAGTCAACCTCGATTATTAAAATGAATGCATTAATCAGGGGTGGATATTGTTGATAAAATCTCATCTAACCTTCCACAATAATAACGCACACACAAAAATAGCCGACAGCCACATAAACACTATTAATCCCAAATCCGAACTAAATGTTTATCCAGCATCAGAACTCAAATAAATAGCTGCTAGATTGGTTTCATTTAAAAAAAAAAAACATTTATCAGTCTCTCTTTTATCCCATCCAATTTCTGGCTGAAAGACTGTTCTATGCCATGTTCATCAAATGCATTCCCTGTTTTTTAAAGTATTGTCCAGTTTCAGTCTTATGCTAGATAATCCTTTGGGGACCATTTTTATTTATATCTCTTTTCAACCCAGTCTAATATTGGCAACCACACCTGCAGTCTGACATACTAGAAAGAGATACCAGTGCAGGAATGTATCACCATTTTGTGGTTGTTTTCTGATAAATCACATTAGCCGTTTTCCATTCTTATTTGTCATTCAATTTTAATTCCATTTCTGAGACAAAAACAGAATTACAGAATAACCAAATTGGAAGGGACCTTAGAGGTCTACCGAACTCAAAATACAAACTGAATAAACAAATTATCACAGATAACCCCCACTCGGTTAAAGACCTCGGAATACTAATAATGAAAGACCTAAGTGCCAAAGCCCACTGCAACAACATTGCCAAGAAGGCTTCAAGAGTTGTTAACCTAATCCTATGCAGCTTCTGCTCTGGCAATCTCACACTACTTACCAGAGCTTATTAAACTTTCACCAGACCTATCCTCGAATACAGCTTTTGTAACCCTTACCACATCTTGGACATTAAAATGTCCAAAGATACTTCACCAGAAGAGCCCTACACTCCTCCACTCAAAACAGAATACCATTACGAAACTAGACTTACAATCCTGGGTCTAGAAACCTTAGAACTACGATGCCTCAAATATGATCTAAGTGTTGCCCACAAGATTATATACTGCAACGTCCTCCCTGTCAACGACTACTTCAGCTTCAACCACAACAACACAAGAGCACACAACAGATTCAAACTTAACATTAACTGCTCCAAACTTGACTGTAAAAAATACAACTTTAGTAATCGAGTTGTTGAAGAGTGGAACTCATTACCGGACTCCGTAGTGTCATCCCCAAACCCCCAACATTTTACCCTTAGACTACCCACAGTTGACCTCTCCAGATTCCTAACAGGTCAGTAAGGGGCGTGCATAAATACACTAGCGTGCCTTCCGTCCCCTGTCCTATTACTCTCCTATATGTCCTATATCTTTTCTTCTATTCTTTCATTGATATATTTTATTCCTATATCTTCTCTTCTATTCTTTCTCTGATATATTTTACTTCATTGTGTATTGGACAAAATAGATAGATAGATAGATAGATAGATAGATAGATAGATAGATAGATAGATAGATAGATAGATAGAATAGAATAGAATAGAATAGAATAGAATAGAATAGAATTTTATTGGCCAAGTGTGATTGGACACACAAGGAATTTGTCTTGGTGCTTATGCTGTCAGCGTACATAAAATAAAATATACATTTGTCAAGAATCATGTGGTACAACACTTAATGATTGTCATAGGGGTCAAATAAGCAATGAAGAAGCAATACAGTATTAATAAAAATCTTAGGATATAAGCAACAAGTTACGGTCATACAGTCAACATGGGAGGAAATGGGTGATAGGAATGATGAGAAAAACTAGTAGAATAGAAGTGCAGATTTAGTAGAAAGTCTGACAGTGTTGAGGGAATTATTTGTTAGTAGAATGATGGCGTTCGGAAAAAAACTGTTCTTTTGTCTAGTTGCCTTGGTGTGCAGTGCTCTGTAGCGACGTTTTGAGAGTAGGAGTTGAAACAATTTGTGTCCAGGATGTGAGGGGTCAGTAAATCTTTTCCCCGCCCTCTTTTTGACTTTTTTGACAGTACTTATACAGGTCCTCAATGGAAGGCAGGTTGGATAGATAGATGGATAGATAGATAGATAGATAGATAGATAGATAGATAGATAGATAGATAGATAGATGATAGAGAGAGAGAGAGAGAGAGAGAGAGAGAGAGAGAGAGAGAGAGAGAGAGAGAAATTTAAAAAAAACCAACCAAACAACCAACCCTCTGCTCAGACAGGGATCCCTGTATCATTTCAGACAAATGGTTGTAGAATATCTTCCTTTAAAAACCTCCAATGTTGCAGCACCTACAACTTTTGGAGGCAAGTTGTTCCACTGATTAATTGTTCTAATTGTCAGGAAATTTCTCTGTTTTCTCCTTGATTAGTTGCTAAAATTTGGTTTCCAGTTTTGGTGCTATATTTCATCTTTGTAAATGCCTTCAGCTAAAAAACTCACTTTCCAATACTTTTATATTCCTCTGTATCTCATTTTAATTTTGACCATAAAGATTTAATAAAATACTGGCTGGAACAGAGACTTGAATGTTTAAAATTGAATTGTTCCTTTATTTATTGTGTTTTGTGTTTCTAGTGACTTTTTTTTTCACTCTTAGTTTAATTTCTGTGTTCTGTATTCAAAACGAAGGCTGGCTTATCTTTTATCAAATCTACTGCTTCAACAGTGACAATTACATTTCATTCATCCAGGCTGAAACACCATATTTTATATATATTCTATCTTATGAAATGGTCAAGTTTTCCATTGATTCTGGCTTTCTGCCAGCCAAGGAAACATTTCCAAAATGCTAAATTCCACTCCAGTCAGTGGCCAATACAAAAAAATAGGATTGACATTCGTGGCATCTATAATTAAGTGAGTAACATTAGAGAGATAGAATGATAGCGATATATAGATGCAGTGATGGGCTCCAACGGGTACAGTCAGTTACATAGATGTATGGTATGTTTGTACGTATGCTGGTTTTATATATTAAGGGGTTTTAAGTTAGTTTTTAGTATTGGATTTTTACTGTACATTGTTCATGACTGCTGTTAGCCGTCCCGAGTTTTCGGAGAGGGGCGGCATATAAATCCAATAAATGAAATGAAATGAAATGAAATAGAACTGGTAGAAAAAGTTTGGTCAGGTACACAGAACCAGTAGTAAAATTTTGATTTTTTTTTTCTTTTTTCCCCTTCTGGGCTCTGGGTATGTTTTTCCTATTGCAGTAAATGAGGTTGAGTGTGTACAATTTTAGAAGAGCTGTGCATGTGTGTGTGTGTGTGTGTGTTCATACACATACAGTTTATATAGTAGGTAATGTATATTTTTGTCTGCCTGTGTGCAATATGTATGTACACATATGGCATATATACATAGAATTAAATAATATAAAATTAAATAGCCACCTTTAAGTCACTCACATGACCTTTAAGCCACCCCCAGTCACATGGTCATCAAGCCACTCCCACCTTGTCACATGGCTGGCAAGCCATACCCACAAAACAAGCCACGCCCACAGTGTGGTAGTAAATTTTTTTGCAGCCCTTCATTGTATAGATATATGGGCTGAGTAAGCATCAGCATCTTCAGAAATGATCTGAATGAGAGGATAGAAGCAGAACTCATCAGATTTGCAGATGGCACCAAGCTGGGGGGAATATTTTATTTATTCATTTGTTCATTAGATTTGTATGCCGTCCCTCTCCGAAGACTTGGGGCGGCTAACAACAATAAAAAAGACAATGTAGACAAATCTAATATTAAAAATAATCTTTAAAACCCCAATTTAAAAAACCAATCATACAAACAAGCATACCATGTATAAATTCTATAAGCCTAGGGGGGAGGGAAAAATTTTCAATTCCCCCATGCCTGACGACAGAGGTGGGTCTTAAGGAGCTTGCGAAAGGCAAGGAGGGTGGGGGCAACTCTGATATCTGGGGGAGCTGGTTCCAGAGGATCGGGGCCGGCACAGAGAAGGCTCTTCTCCTGGGTCTCGCCAAACGACATTGTTTAGTCGACGGGACCCGGAGAAGGATAGCTAACATTTAGAAGATAGACTCAAAATTCAGACGCATCTTGACAGACTTGAACACTGTGTTCTGGTCACCACAGTGCAAAAAAATATATTGAGACCCTGGGAAAGAGTGCAGAGTAGAACACAAAGATAAGGGAAGTTTCAAGTTCAAGTTTCAAGTTTTATTGGATTTATATGCCGCCCCTCTCCGAAAACTCGGGGCGGCTAACAACAATCATGAACAATATACAATAAAATCCAATACTAAAAGCAAATTAAAACCCCTTAATATATAAAAACCAAACATACATACAAACATACCATGTATACAGTTGTAACGGCCTAGGGGGAGAAAAAAGTCTTAATTCCCCCATGCCTGGCGGCAGAGGTGGGTTTTAAGTAGCTTACGAAAGGCAAGGAGGGTGGGGGCAATTCTAATCTCTGGGGGGAGTTGGTTCCAGAGGGCCGGGGCCGCCACAGAGAAGGCTCTTCTCCTGGGTCCCACCAAGTGGCATTGTTTAGTTGACGGGACCCGGAGAAGACCCACTCTGTGGGACCTAACTGGCCGCTGGGATTCGTGCTGTAGAAGGCGGTCCCTGAGATAATCTGGTCCGGTGCCATGAAGGGCTTTATAGGTCATAACCAACACTTTGAATTGTGACCGGAAACTGATTGGCAACCAATGCAGACTGCGGAGTGTTGGTGTGACATGTGCATATTTAGGGAAGCGCATGATTGCTCTCGCAGCTGCATTCTGCACGATCTGAAGTTTCCAAACACTTTTCAAAGGTAGCCCCATGCAGAGAGCGTTACAGAAGTGGAACCATATGGTGAAAAATTGAGGAATGTTGGTATGCCTAATTTAGCAAGAAGAGGGATGATATGAGAGCAGTCTTCTAGTACTTCAGGGGTTGTCACAGAGAAGAGGGAGTTGACCTATTTTCCAAAGTACTTGAGGGCAAGACAAGAAGTAGTGGGTGGAAAATAATTAAAGACTGATCCAATCTAGAACTTGAGATAAATTTCCTGACATTGAGACCAATTAATCCGTTAAATGGCTTACGTCCAGGAGTTGGGGCTGCTCATCATTGGAGAGTCTCAAGAACCGACAGCTATTTGTTCAGAATGATATGAGGCAGTGATGATGGCAATACTTTTTCTTTTTGTGTGCCAAAAATGGCACATGCCAGCACACAACCCCATCACATACGCCACACTGCGCCTGTGCGCAAACCCATAGATGCCTCTATCCTTGGTTGTTTTTCACCCTCAGGTTTCTGTGAAGCCTCCAGAGTGCTAAAAACAGCCCAATGGGCAAACCAGAAGTCCATTTTTTTGCACTTCCTGTTTGTCCGTTGTGCTGTTTTTCACACTCCGGGGCTTCAGGGAAACCTCCTGAAGGCTGGATAGGGAAAAAACAGCCTTCCCCAAGGCCAAAAATTAGTTTGATAGTTCATGCATGTGCACTGGAGCTGACATAGGGCAACGCTTTGCGTGCCCTAAGAAATGGCTTAGTGTGCCACCTGTGGCACATTATTATTATTATTTACAGTATTAGATTTGTATCCCACCCCTCTCCGCAGACTCGGGGTGGCTCACAACAGTGATAAAAACAATACATAATGACAAATCTAATAATTAGAATCTAAAATAGCAATTATACATATTAAAAAAATCTAAAATAGAAACCCCAGTAAATAAAAGCATACATACAGTCATATTGTGCACAGAAACTACATAGGCAAGGGGAAGTTATCTCAGTACCCCCAAGCTTGACGACAGAGATGGGTTTTGAGGAGTTTACGAAAGGCAAGGAGGGTGGGGGCAGTCCTAAGCTGATTCCAGAGGGTTGGAGCCACCACAGAGAAGGCTCTCCCCCTGGGTCCCGCCAGACGGCATTGTTTAGTTGACGGGACCTGGAGAAGACCAAGGATTCGTGCGGCAGAAGGCGATCTCGTAGATAATCTGGTCCGGTGCCATGAAGGGCTTTATAGGTCATAACCAACACTTTGAATTGTGACCGGAAACTGATCGGCAACCAATGCCGCCATAGGTTCACCATCACGGGTATAGGGTCTCCTGCTTGAGCAAGGGGTTTGATTAGAAGACCTCCAAAGTCTCTTCCCATCTTATTATGCTATGTTTTATGTTCTACATATTTTATTTAATGAGAAACCTACTAGTTGATAGAGGTACAAAAGAATGAAGGACAGTGGGACAGTGGGATGAAAAAACCAATCACCACAATATATTCAGCATGTTTACATTTTGATTTCATTGTACTTTTTTTTTTGTTTTTCCTTTTTGGCAGCTCTGATTCTTACAGTGGCATCCACTGTTGTGATAAGCCAAACTACATTTGAGATAACTTGCTTTTTCATCAAACAACACAACAATGCTTCGAGAAACTGGGATTCTCCACCTTCTCTCAAGGTAAAGGTAAAATTAGATTATAAAAACATTGAATTGAACCAAAATCCCATTTGGTCTATGATTTTGTGCCACAGAATAGCATCCTCTTCGCTTTCTCCATCACATCATACTGAAGACACAGTGTCTCCGTTATATAATATAATATAACATTTTCTACTTTCTTTTTCAATGTGAAACAAGTTTAAGCTCCACTTAAAGGTACAGTATCTGGTGGGCACTGCAATGAATTTCTGCAATTAATAAATAAATAATTTTCTGTAATTAATAAAATCTTATATGATTTCCATTCATTAATTACAGACACCACAGGCTGGATGGTTAGCACCCATCCCTCTCCTAGGAAAATGAGATATTTTAAGAAATATTAAAAGGGCAGAATACCTCCCCTAAAAGGGAGGCATAAGCTCATCTGCCCCACCTTTGTCAATGAACCATTAAGGTCTGGGACAGGTCTATCCTGTTTCCCCAAAAATAAGACGTATCCCGAAAGTAAGGCATGCCAGAGGTTTTGCAGAATTTGCTAATATAAGGCACCGCCCGAAAATAAGGCGTAGTAAAGTTTACATATGGTACGGTGGAAAAACATATGGTACCATTCAAAGCCGTTCATAGCGGTACCGTAATAATGTGGCATCCCCTGCTGGCCCCTTCCATCGCTTTGTACCTTCCAGTACAGCAGACACAGTCTGCTGCTGTCTCACCGCCATTACAGTCTCCACTACAGTGCGTAGATTGTAGTTCCTCTGGTGGCCGGAAGCTGCAATAGCGGGAGTATACTGTTGTACCATATAAGGGCTGTCGTTTGTATGTGTAGGTGCCATACTGACAGGTACCGTACCGTAATCAGTGTACCGTACGGTACACTTTCTTTGGGGGTATCAGCTTTTCTGCCTGTGAATTTGTCTTATTTGAGAAATGTAAGGCACCCCCCGAAAATAAGACGTAGCACAACTTTTGGAGCAAAAATTAATATAAGACAGTGTCTTATTTTTGGGGAAACACGGTATCATATGTCACAAAGATCTACCTCCTTCAAACAGAGCCATAGTAGAAATTGCCCAAAGCCTTTTCATTACATCATCACCCAACAAGGTTCAACCAAGCCTGTGACTCAGGATTGCATACAGAGTTGCCCCTGCACGGCCCCACAGGAGCCTGGCAACCAATCAGAACACAAGCTCAAATTCAAAAGCCCACAGAGGGCATAAAACCCAGGCACTCCCAGCACCTCTACTCCTTTTTTGCCCGAGAGCCATGTGATCCTGTTCATGAATAAGCCATCGTTCCACGCAATCTCCATGTTCTCAGTGTCTCCCCACTTGGTACTGAACCCAAGATTTTTGGGTATTTTGGGTATTTGGATATTTGTTCCAACACCAGGAATATCATCAACTTTTACTCTCCGAATGCCTCAGAAATGCTTCTTTCCTAAAAGCAACTGGACTTTTTTCTTTTCTTTTCTTTTTTTAAGAAAATGTTTGGCTTTTTTGATCAGCAGTGAAAAAATTCAAGAAAGTCTACTTGCCTTTTGGAAAAAGCACCTTTGGGAGTTTCTCCATTTAGTACTTTAGCTATAGTCTAATGTGGATAAATACATGTGAAAACAGAAGTGCTCTTTGACTTCATCCCCCATAAATTTATGGTCTTTTCCTCTTGTTGGGTGAAAATAAAACTGCATGTTCTACTGAACCACAGTAGTTCAGGAAATCATAAATCTTGCATCTTGAAATTTATGCTATATTAAGATTTGCTCTCCCTCCTCAAACTCTTTAGTTTGTACCAAATACTTCGCTTGCTTTTCCATGCTAAAATAGAAATTATAACTTCCTTTTCTTGTCTATTTCCACATTTTTGTCATATTTCAGGTGTTCCTCTTCTTAAATTTTTTCAGTCTTTTGTTATTTCTTTTTGCCATACTTACGAACTTACGAACTTAATTCATAAACTGTTTGTCTTTTTATAATGTGTATATGAATTTACCCTTCCCAATGTTGTGGTTAGCTCTGGCCCAGCTCCTGCCCCAAGGAATGTGGAGGTGGATGTGGGGGAAACATCTACATGCCACAGGCCTGTTTTGCTCCCGATAGAATCTGCCGAAAAAGTCTCCTCTGACCAAGGAAGCGCGAGTGACAGGGGAGAGGGGAGTTTGGCAGACAGCCCAGGAGGAGATCAATCATCTTTATAATCCCTGGATTCTGAACAAGAACTTATGATGGACCCACGCATGCGTAGAGTGATGCATAGGAGACAACAACTGAAGGATTATTACAGGAGATAAGTGAGGCCACCTGTGGTTGGGTGGGGCTGCTGTAATTAATGTTACAGATAAAAAGAGCAGCATGCTGGTTTAGCCTCGTGGAAGTTTATCTGATTCATAGTTTCATCAAGATCTTGGTTTGCTGTGTGTGGACTTTCTGGACTTTGGAATTGGACTCAATTTCCCAGTTACTGGGTGAGAAATTGGATTGCATTTAACCTGTGCCTTGTGTGTACCAGAAAATCCCTTTGACATTTAAAAAGGGAGTTGTTTCTACTTTTCTGTTGATAAAGATCTTTTGTTTTCTTTCTATCGTGGGGTGTGTGTCTCTTTGGGACTAATTACCCTGTAATTACGGGCGGTTGGGACACACCAGCAGAACACCTAATTTTTTTTTTTTTGAAAAAGAAATTACTTTATACACATTCAAATTATTACCCTACTTCAAAAATTTCTTCTCCAAGGGTTTCTTCTCACATCATTCACCACAAAAGATGTCCTCAATATTCATTTCTTAATCAAATTGTGTAACCTCTCTATCTCTTTCAATGACCGAGGAGGGAAGTATGAAGAGAGATAGGGAAGGACCTCATTTTGTGGGGGAAAGATATCTAGAAGGAAAATACTACTTTTACTGGATCTTTCACAGAGAACTACAGTATAAGCAAATTATCTTCCAATGTTGGTGCAACAGAGTAAAGATATATTTTCTATCTCTTACAAAGCAGATGCAAGATAATGTTGAAGACCTCGAGTGTTCCTTGAATAATCAAAGCGCTCAGAATGCCTACAAAACAACAACGATTGTAGAAGTTGGTGTGCTTGAAAATGTCAGGCTAAAGGCAGTATTAAATATTTCAGGAAACATCATCTGCCACTGGGTTTTTAAAGAGATCTGGACCAAATGTAATTCCTCCCTGGATTTGGAGAATCGGTAAGCAAACTAACAAAACACATTTAAAATACAAAGAGCCAAAAGTAATATTTGTTCTACTTCAGATGATCCTCCAGCAAAAGCTCAAATGAACAATTGCATTTTTTTGTGCCCATGAATTCCCTTCTTAGTAATTCAAATTTTTAAAGATGTGGATAACTGGATGGATGCTTATCTGTTTTGAAGTAACACTACTTATCAAATTCTCTTACATCATTCCCTTTTTACATATAGCTCTAATATTCAGCATTTCGCATTCATCCTTCTTAACTTTTCATAATACAGCGATACCTCGTCTTACAAATGCCTCATCATACAAACTTTTCAAGATACAAACCCGGGGTTTAAGATTTTTTTGCCTCTTCTTATAAACTATTTTCACCTTACAAACCCACCGCCGCCGCTGGGATGCCCTGCCTCCGGAACTCCGTTGCCAGCAAAGCACCCGTTATTGCACTGCTGGGATTCCCCTGAGGCTCCCCTCCATGGGAAACCCCACCTCCAGACTTCTGTGTTTTTGTGATGCTGCAGGGGAATCCCAGCAGGGGAAACCCAGCAGCGCAAAAACGGGCACTTCGCTGGCAATGGAAGTCCAGAGGTGGGGTTTCCCAGCAAGGCGAGCCTCGGTGAAATCTCAGCATCGCAAAAACACAGAGGTCTGGAGGTGGGGTTTCCCATGGAGGGGAGCCTCGGGGGAATCCCAGCAGTGCAAAAACGGGTACTTCGGCTGGCAAAAGGGGTGAATTTTGGGCTTGCACGCATTAATCGCTTTTCCATTGATTCCTATGGGTAACATTGTTTCGTCTTACAAACTTTTCACCTTAAGAACCTCGTCCCAGAACCAATTAAGTTTGTAAGACAAGGTATCACTGTATATTCCCTGAACTTTTCCTAATCCATTCTTTCAGAGAAAAATTGAAGGGATAGTGCTACGTTTCATCAGTGAGCGAGAAGGAACCAAGCAAGTTACCCTCCCTTAATTCCTATTAGACTGAGCAGAATTGAAGAATAGGAAAGCTTTGGATTCCCATGGACCCAAATCCTCTCCTAATCTTTCAATGCAATATTCTAATTCCCAGATTTCATATACTGTACACCATTCCTTCTCTGACATCAAAGCTCCATGGCTGGAGGGTTTCAGAAGTTTAATGGGAGAAATTGGAAGTCAAATTTCCTTCTCCAGAATTCAAGTGGAGAATTCCCACCCAATATTTCTATGACTCTAGATGTTTTCCAAATTTATAAATACATTTTTGACCGGGAACCATCCAGAGTGAGTTGGAAGATAGATGCTACATAAATGTTATAAATAACCAATAATTCCTTTTAAGTTATGCCATTTAGGCTATTGCCATATTAAAAGTGATATTGGTAGATAGGAATAGAGAAAATCAGATTTATCTCTCAGTCAGATATTTTCACGGGTTGAATCTGGGTCAGTTCCTAGTTAAAATGGAAAGGAAAGGAAGGGGAGGAAGGGAGAAGTGGCAGCTACATTGCTATAAACTCTACCAATAGACTACAAATAAAATGAGAAACTTGAAATGAGTTAAGGAATGCAGTGTCCAAACTCTGACAGTTAATTCACTGGGGAACAATTTGTAACACAATTTCTGTTGAGTTTGATTTTTGAGCTTTATAATTAAGCATGCTGGGGTTCAAAACTGTAGTTAGTTTTCTTCTACTACATCAAGTTTTTTCTCTACAAAGATCAAAAGCAACATGAGAAAATATTATTTTACTGAAAGAGTAATAGATTCTTGGAACAAACTTCCAGCAGACGTGGTAGATAAATCCACAGTAACTGAATTTAAACATGCCTGGGATAAACATCCATCCATCCTAAGATAAAATACAGAAAATAGTATAAGGGCAGACTAGATGGACCATGAGGTCTTTTTCTGCCGTCAGACTTCTATGTTTCTATGTTTCTATATATAATAGAATAGAATAGAATAGAATTTTTATTGGCCAAGTGTGATTGGACACACAAGGAATTTGTCTTGGTGCATATGCTCTCAGCGTACATAAAATAAAATATACATTTGTCAAGAATCATGTGGTACAACACTTAATGATTGTCACAGGGGTCAAATAAGCAATGAAGAAGCAATAATAATAAAAATCTTAGGATATACGCAACAAGTTACAGTCATACAGTCAACATGGGAGGAAATGGGTGATAGGAATGATGAGAAAAACTAGTAGAATAGAAGTGCAGATTTAGTAGAAAGTCTGACAGTGTTGAGGGAATTATTTGTTTAGTAGAGTGATGGCGTTCGGGGAAAAACTGTTCTTGTGTCTAGTTGTCTTGGTGTGCAGTGCTCTGTAGCGACATTTTGAGGGTAGGAGTTGAAACAATTTGTGTCCAGGATGTGAGGGGTCAGTAAATATTTTACCCGCCCTCTTTTTGACTCGTGCAGTATACAGGTCCTCAATGGAAGGCAGATTGGCAGCAATTGTTTTTTCTGCAATTCTGATTATCCTCTGAAGTCTGTGTCGGTCCTGTTGGGTTGCAGCACCAAACCAGACAGTTATAGAGGTGCAGATGACAGACATGAGCATCAAATTGCATTTTTTACATAGCCATCTTGCTAACTTCCGGGAAAATCTTGGTGCAATCAGTGATGGGCAGGGTGAGCGATTCCCCAAGATTTGAAGGTCAGGGAGGCACAGGATCAAGGTACATATGATGGCTGACTGTTGCATCAAGCGAGAATGTCCACAGATTAAACACTCCAGATAAAACTATAAGCAATTTTTTTTACCTTAATGTGTATAATTACCGTTCAATAAAAAAAACAACTATTTGTATGAACACAACTTATCTTGCAGTAACTATTATAGCCTTTGTATGAATAATTTTTTTTTTAATCGGTACAGTGCTTTTGGTAAGTTTACTTTACTTTTCTTTAATATGCGTGATTTGTATGACTTTTGAGAGTATCCTGTAGCTTAAAAAGTTGATGTGATAGACAAAAACTGTGGTTATTTTTGGATCCAGAGGCCGGGACCGCCTTCTGCCGCACGAATCCCAGCGACCAATTAGGACCCACAGAGTTGGCCTTCTCTGGGTCCCGTCAACTAAACAATGTCGTTTGGCGGGACCCAGGGGAAGAGCCTTCTCTGTGGCGGCCCCGGCCCTCTGGAACCAACTCCCCCCAGAGATTAGAATAGCTCCCACCCTTCTTGCCTTTCACAAGCTTCTTAAAACCCACCTGTGTCGTCAGGCATGGGGGAATTAAGATATTCTTTCCCCCTCGGCTTCCACAATTTATGTATGGTACGTGTGTATGTATGATTGGTTTTAAAATAAGGGTTTTTAGTTTTTAGTATTGGATTGTCGCACGTTGTTTTTATTACTGTTGTTAGCCGCCCCGAGTCTCCGGAGAGGGGCGGCATACAAATCCAATAAAATGAAATGAAATGAAATGAAAACAAATCACAGATTTAAGACAACGAAATTGCTGTTCCCCAGTGTTATCTGAAGTTATCTGCTAAAATTCACAGACTTAATTGACCCATTAAGTTGTAGCCTGCAGTTAGAACTATACTGCTTATGTCAGTTTACCAGTCTTTCTAAATGAAATGCTCTAGTTGCATATCAAAGCTAAAAGCATGATCGCTTCCTCTTCTTGGAATGAGCAAGAAGCCACTATTTGGAGCTGAAGAGATTTCAGGAAGTTCCAGAGAAGTGTAAGTAGAGAAGAACTGTCATTCTGGCTAACCTTATTCTGTAGGTGATTCATGAAATGGTTTTTCTGGTCCATATCAAGGTTTTGTTTCCTTTTTGCTTGTCATTTTGGCCTAGTTCCACACGCTGAAGTTTTTTTTCATAATTATTTCATAAAGGAAGTCTTGTTTTCTGTCTCAACAGGCATATCATTTCAGTGGAGTTCCCAAGAATCAAAGAAACCCAAGAGGGAAATCACACACTGTTAATTACAACTGAAACCAGTAACTACACTATAGCATTTATGTTGTATATAAAGAGTAAGTATGACACACAGAGATTGAGTGGTTTCATATCTTTTTTTTACCATTAGAATACTTCCCCAGTTAATATTTTAAATCCAAATCTTTTAAAAAAGTATTTAAATCTACTTATTTAATACTACATACATTAAATAAAATGCGTTGTGATTATCATGTTATTGCTAATGGCTTCATTTAAAGCAGCTTTTCCTCCTGTTTTAATCATATATAAACTTTAATTTATTTTGGAATAATGCCATGCAATAATTAACAAAGGACAAACTGTCAATTATTGGGCTATTCTAATGGGTTTTTTTTCCTACTTAGAAATTCAGAATGTATAGATTTATAGGGCACTGTATATAAATTGTACTAAGAAGTGATAAAATATTAATAGCACAGCAATGGAAAGCAAGGCAGTCAGGCGGTAGGGAAAGCAAGTAGGATGCTTGGCTGCATAGCTAGAGGTATAACAAGCAGGAAGAGGGAAGAGGGAGATTATGATCCTGCTATATAGAATGCTGGTGAGACCACATTTGGAATACTGTGTTCAGTTCTGGAGACCTCACCTACAAAAAGATATTGACAAAATTGAACGGGTCCAAAGACGGGCTACAAGAATGGTGGAAGGTCTTAAGCATAAAACATATCAGGAAAGACTTAATGAACTCAATCTGTATAGTCTGGAGGACAGAAGGAAAAGGGGGGACATGATCAAAACATTTAAATATATTAAAGGGTTAAATAAGGTCCAGGAGGGAAGTGTTTTTAATAGGAAAGTGAACACAAGAACAAGGGGACACAATCTGAAATTAGTTGGGGGAAAGATCAAAAGCAACATGAGAAAATATTATTTTACTGAAAGAGTAGTAGATCCTTGGAACAAATTTCCAGCAGACGTGGTAGATAAATCCACAGTAACTGAATTTAAACATGCCTGGGATAAACATATATCCATCCTAAGATAAAATACAGAAAATAGTATAAGGGCAGACTAGATGGACCAGGAGGTCTTTTTCTGCCGTCAGACTTCTATGTTTCTATGTTTCTAAAAAACAGAATTAAATTTATATTGAATATTGGAAAATTAGTATGTACATTAATGTTGAAAAAGTTAGTATGGCTTGTAAAATGTATTGCTTTTGTTCCAGCTCAACAAATGGATGATAATTAAGTTTATATAAAAGTTATTTAGCAACTTTTCATTGATCACTTTGAGAATATGTTGCAGCCAAATATATTTTTTTAATAGTTATGAATACCATTATTTTAGTGTCTTTAATTAGTATGCATTTTTCTGTAGGAACTTGTTATATAACAGCAGTGATAGTGCAGTGATTAGAATGCAGTATCACAGGCTAATTCTGCTGACTACCGACTGCTAGCAGTTCGGCATTTCAAGTCTCACCGGCTGGAGGTTGACTCAGCCTTCCATTCTTCCGAGGTTGATAAAATGAGGATTGTTGGGCACAATATGCTGACTCTGTAAACCACTTAGAGAGGACTGTAAAGCACACTGAAGCAGTATTTAAGTATAAGTGCTATTGCTATTGCTATATAGTTACAGGTATATTCCTCCTTTTAAAAAAATAGAACCCATACCGCTAACTTTCTGAAAGGATGTCTGTGAACTGTCTCCCCTTTGAAAAGCTCTCCAGCCAAAGATCCTGTCACAGTGTTTCTTATTTATAATCATATAATTTAATCAATGATTCTATAATCATTCTGTGTCATGAATGAAACTTTACCACTATTATTATTATTTATTAGACTTGTATGCCGCCTTTCTCCAAAGACTTGGGGCGGCTCACAGAATCCAAAACAATGGGTTTTAAGGCTCTTGCGAAAGGCGAGAAGGGTGAGGGCAGTGCAAATCTCTGGAGGGAGCTGATTCCAGAGGGCCGGGGCCGCCACAGAGAAGGCTCTTCCCCTAGGTTCTTCCCCTAGGTCCTGCCAGGCGACATTGGAGAAGGCCAACTCTGTGGGACCTAATTGGCCACTGGGATTTGTGCGGCAAAAGGCGGTCCTGTAAGTAATGTGGTCCGATGCCATGTAGGGTTTTATAGGTCATCACCAACACTTTGAATTGTGTCCGGAAACCAATCGGCAGCCAATGCAGTCCGTGGAGTGTTGGAGAAACATGGGTATATCTGGGGAGACCCATGACTGCTCACACGGCTGCATTCTGCACGATTTGAAGTTTCCGAACACTCTTCAGAGATAGCCCCATGTAGAGAGCATTACATTTGCAAATGTCTTTTTTCTACTGTTTGTTCATATTTCCTTTGTTGAGGATGAAGGCAGCCTTCCACAGTGACTTTGGGCTACTAGCATTTAGATGCTATCAGCCTGAAAGTACTCCCAGGTCAAATTTAAAGAAAATAAAAGAGAACAGAGGCTTTGACGTTCCCCATCATTCATTCATTCATTCATTCATTCATTCATTCATTCATTCATTCATTTAAGACTCAGGGTGGCTTACAACATATAAAAAACAACAAATACAATAGCTAAATCCAATTAAATTAGAACTAAACAGACAATCTAAAATCCCCATTCAAAAATCAGTCATACCCATTCAAACAACAGCCATACAAACATTTGCCGGTCAGGGGGCTGAGATCTAATTTTACAATTAGCTCCTGGGTAGGAGATTGAACAGGGAGACATATCTGCAACTTGCATATCTGAATCTATGGGGTGTGAATATAAATATAATTATAATCACTGAATATTAAAGTAGGTAGTAGATTTGTCAATGGATAAGAAATTTTACAGGCAGAATAGGAAAATTTAGCTATGTTCAAGGAGAATAAATTATACTGAACCGATAACAATAACAGCAGCAACATAAAAAATAATTTCCCTGGTGTTTTACAGATAATTAGTTATAGAGTTTGGTAGGTCTTTGAACTCTTATTCAGGGAACAATATAGCAAGAGATTAACTGTGTTGTGGTTGGCAATAGTCCCTTGTCGAAAGGGACATCATCTTAGCTCATACTGGACTTTTCTATCAACTCTCCAAAATTGCTGTGTGGAGAGCATTGAAGTGTCTTAATATAAGTGCCTTTTGGCATTTAGAAACAGTTAACTGGTATATCACACTGGTTCGTAAAAGGAACTTGAGTGCTCTTAAAATGTTCTTAAAGTAGAATAGGTTGATCTTGTTGGGTTTTCAGGTCTTTGGTAAGTTGATTCAATGCACTGAATGTAAACTCAGAACCTATGTTTAGGAACACCTCAGTGGAAACAGGGGTGGGTTCTGACTTAACTCATTGCTGAGGTAACACACCAGAGACATTCAGTAATGAAAGAGTTAACTGTGTGTGCTTTATTAAGATCCTCCTGTTATGATGCAATATCCTGCCAGCTCACTTCCTTCTTCTTCAATTCCTCACTCTCTTCTCTCCTATCCTCCATTATGTAAAGACGTATATTTGCGTTGTCCCTCGAGACATGTTTTATTTCTGTTTTTACAATAAATATATCTTGTTTGAACAAATGACTAAAGGCTTTTATCCATTGACTCCATGGGGTTAAGGTTCTAACGGACTTTAATCACTCACAAACCGCGACACTAAAAACCCAGCTTCTGTGCGTGCGCAGAAGTGAAAACCAAGATGGCGGCACCATAGGTGATGATACAGCCAATTCGGGGGCCGGGGGTGTCCAGCTGTCCATCGCTGCCAGTTCAGCAAGCGGGGGAAAATTCCTTCTACTGGTTCTATAGCAGGGGTCCCCAAACTTTTTACACAGGGGGCCAGTTCACTGTCCCTCGGACTGTTGGAGGGCTGGACTATAAAAAAACCTGTGAACAGATTCCTATGCACAGAGATTCTCTCTCACTCACTCTTTCTCTCTCTCTATCTTGCTTTCTCTCTCTCTCTTACTTTCTCTCTTTTTCTCTTGCTCTCTCTCTTCCTCCCTCCCTCTCTTTCTCCCCCTTCCTTCCTTCCCTCCCTCCCTTCCCTCCCTCCCTCCTTCCTCTCCACTTCTTTCCCTCGCTCTTTTTCCCTTCTCTTTCCCTTTTCTTTCTTTCTCTCCACTTCTCTCTCTCTTTTTCCTCTTTCACCCTCCCTCTTCTCTCCCCGTGGAGGACTCACCCGAGAAGCCTCCACCCTCCGACCCCGGACTCCCATTCAATCCCCTTTCAGAAAACGGGAGCTAGCAACTCAAAGAGGAGGAGGAGGTGGGTGCGTGCGTGTATATGTGTGTGTTGTGCCCAGCTTGGCTTTCGGCAAGCCTTACTTTACCTCGGATGAGATAAGATTGAGGGGGACGTTCTCACTGCTTTTCCAGTGCGGCCTTGGAAAAGATCCGCGGGCCAGATAAATGGCCTCAGCGTGCCGCATGTGGCTCGCAGGCCATAGTTCTATAGAATAGGTCCAAACTGGCAGGAACCCTCCTCTGATGGAGAAGCCATGAGATTAATGATTTTTTTGAGATTGGGCTGTACCATTTTTATTTGTAATTTTCCTCCATAAGAAAAGAACTCAAACCTGTGCAAAAGAAGAGTAACTTCAACCAATGTGCGATGGTACAGGACCATGTACCTGTATCAATTCAAAATAGTCCTGCCTCCCTCCTTAATTCTACATTTGGAATTCAAGGGCCTACTAGGATATACCTGATAGATTGGATTCTTTCAAGAGAAATAAAGGACGTTTAAGATCCTAGCTATGCACCAAAAAGTACTTGTGCACAAACCTGTCACTTGATTGATAGTCTTCTCTATAAAGATGGCATATATTTTATCTAAATTTAATCCCAATAATTATTTCAACATTTTTATCTCTACATATAAAATGCATTCCTTTTGGCACGGGGTGCATTAAAACATGAGCGTTTCTTGATAGTACATAAATAGCTCCCTGATAAGGGTTGTTCTCAGTAACATTCAAATGAGAGATGTATGGGTAGTAATGAGGAATATTGAAATTTAAAAATGTTTTGGATGCTGTGCTTTTATTTATTTATTTATTTATTTATTCATTCATTTATTTTAGTTAGTTAGTTAGTTAGTTAGTTAGTTAGTTAGTTAGTTAGTTAGTTAGTTAGTCCAATACACAATGAGGGTTTCAGTGGGTATATATCTATATACACATAGTAAAATACATGATGAAGGTTATAGAGGAGATACTCATAGTAAAATATATCTAAGAAATAATAGAAAAGAAGATATAGTAATAGAACATATCAATGAAAGAATAGAAGAAGAGATATAGGAATAGAAGAAAGGTATAGGAGATATAGGAGAGCAATAGGACAGGGGACGGAAGGCACTCTAGTGCACTTGTAATCGCCCCTTACTGACCTCTTAGGAATCTGGATAGGTCAACCGTAGATAATCTAAGGGTAAAGTGTTGGGGGTTTGGGGATGACACTACGGAGTCCGGTAATGAGTTCCATGCTTTGACAACTCGGTTACTGAAGTCATATTTTTTACAGTCACGTTTGGAGCAGTTAATATTAAGTTTAAATCTGTTGTGTGCTCTTGTGTTGTTGTGGTTGAAGCTGAAGTAGTCGCCGACAGGCAGGACGTTGCAGCATGTGATCTTGTGGGCAATACTTAGATCTTGTTTAAGGCGTCTTAGTTCTAAACTTTCTAGGCCCAGGATTGAAAGTCTTAGTCTCGTAGGGTATTCTGTTTCGAGTGGAGTAGTGAAGGGCTCTTCTGGGGAAGTCCAGTGGTACCTCGTTACTCGAACGCTTCCTTTCTCGTACATTTCGGATAACGAACAAAATTTTCGGCAAAAATTTGCTTCGGTATCTGAACAAAAATTCAGATACCGAACAGCCAGAGAAAATTTTGTTCATTATCTGAAATGTAATCCCGGCAGCTTCAGGGGGGCTGAGGAGCTCTCTAAGAGCTCCAAGCTGCAGGAAGGGTGGGGGCTGCTGAAATCTTGGCAGCTTCTGGGGGCTCCTTTCCTTATTGCTTCCTTTTATTACCTGTAAGCAGCTTCAAAAACTTTCTCCTTCCCTGTGGCTCCAACACGCGGCGATTTCCCTTCCAGTAGCAAGAGCGCCGGGAACGTCACGTGGTGAAGGGAAGCCGACGGAGCCATCTCAGCAATTGCTGCCGCTCCAGAAGCTTCCCTTCATTACGTGACTTCCCGGCGCTCTTGCTACTGGAAGGGAAATCGCCGCGTGTTGGAGCCACAGGGAAGGAGAAAGTTTTTGAAGCTGCTTACAGGTAATAAAAGGAAGCAATGAGGAAAGGAGCCCCCAGAAGCTGCCAAGATTTCAGCAGCCCCCACCCTTCCTGCAGCTTGGAGCTCTTGGAGAGCTCCTCAGCCCCCCTGAAGCTGCCGGGATGGCAGCTTGGAGTAGCGAATTTATTTATCCCATTGGAAGTTAACAGGGGCTGGGAACCAATTGAATCCATTTCCATTATTTCCTATGGGATAAATAAATTCGGTACTCGACCAAATCGGTTCTCGACCACACTTCTGGAACGAATTGTGGTTGAGTACCGAGGTACCACTGTATCTTTGGACATTTTCAAGGGTATTAATGTCTGAGATGCGATATGGGTTCCAAACAGATGAGCTGTATTCGAGGATGGGTCTGGCAAACGTATTGTAAGCTCTGGTAAGTAGTGTGAGATTGCCAGAGCAGAAGCTACGTAGGATTAGGTTTACAACTCTTGAAGCCTTCTTGGCTATATTGTTGCAGTGGGCTTTGGCACTTAAATCTTTTGTTATTAGTATGCCAAGGTCTTTAACCGAGTGGGGATTATCTGTAATAATTTGATTATTCAGTTCGTATTTGGAGTTCAGATTCTTCTTCCCAATGTGTAGGACAGAGCATTTGCTAATTGAGATTTGGAGTTGCCATGTGTTAGATCACTCAGAAACAGCGTCAAGGTCTTTTTGGAGAGTAGTTGTGTTATCGGTGGTGTTGAAGAGTTTTACATCTTGAATGATTTATCCTTTTTAAATTTATAATCCACCTTCCATGTTAGCTCCATTACTGTGGGATTTCCACTCTCCTCGCTTACTTAGTCAATTCATGTTTCCCTAAAGTTTAAAGAATCAAACTGACATGGCGGTGGTGCAGGGACACTTTTAAGCCTCCTGGAATAATAGGATTGCCTGGTAATTCTCTGAATGAGCTGTGATCTGTCAACAAGAGTTTCTGATTCCCAGTAGTTTGACCGCAACAGTGCCGAAAGCTACCATGCCACTTAAAATTAGGTTGATAACATGAAAAATAACAGAGTGTGGCTGTTGTGTGAGTGAACTCTGTACTGAAAACAAAAGAACAGCTTGTTGTTCCTTCTAAACATAGATTTTCCCCTCCCCACCCCTGTTTTCCCCTCTCCACCCCTGTTTTGACAAATTGTGTAAAAATAGTAGCTCATGGAACTATAATGTCTTCAAAGTCTTTAAAATGAGATTATTTTAAAATAATTACCATTGTTTCCCCTTTTTAAAAAGTATAAGAGAGTCAGCTAATTGGGCAAGAAACTATATTTAAGAATATATTTAAGAATTTGGGAGTAAAAGTCTAATGTTGGAGGTCCAGAGGAGTTGCCCACCTAGATAGCAGCATCAAGCCCAGCACATTGGTTGGTTCCTAACAGACAGGAAGCAGCAGGTGAAGCTAGGAAAAATCACATCAGATACATGTACAATTAGCACAGGTGCCCCCCAAGGCTGTGTACTCTCACCACTTCTCTCTATACACTAATGACTGCATCTCAAACGATCCATCTGTTAAACTACTGAAGTTTGCAGATGATACAACAATGATCGGACTCATTCAAGACAATGATGAATCCGCATACATATGGGAAGTTGAACAACTATCCTTGTTGTGTGACCAGAACAATCTAGAACTGAACACACTCAAAAACGTAGAAATGGTGGTAGACTTTAGGAGAAACCCTTCCACCCTTCTACCTCTCACAATACTAGACAACACAGTATCAACAGTAGAGACCTTCAAGTTTCTAGGTTCTATCATATCTCAAGACCTAAAATGGTCACCTAACATCAAGAACATCATCAAAAAAGCACAACAAAGAATGTTCTTTCTGTGCCAGCTCAGGAAGCTCAAACTGCCCAAGGAGCTGCTGATACAGTTCTACAGAGGAATCATTGAGTCTGTCATCTGCACCTCTATAACTGTCTGGTTTGGTGCTGCAACCTAACAGGACCGTCACAGACTTCAGAGGACAATCAGAACTGCAGAAAAAGCAATTGCTGCCAACCTGCCTTCCATTGAAGACCTGTATACTGCACAAGTCAAAAAGAGGGTGGGGAAAATATTTACTGACCCCTCACATCCTGGACACAAACTCTTTCAACTCCTACCCTCAAAATGTCGCTACAGAGCACTGCACACCAAGACAACTAGACACAAGAACAGTTTTTTTCCAAATGCCATCACTCTACTAAACAAATAATTCCCTTAACACTGTCAGACTTTCTACTAAATCTGCACTTCTATTCTACTAGTTTTTCTCATCATTCCTTTCACCCATTTCCTCCCGTGTTAACTGTATGACTGTAACTTGTTGCTTATATCCTAAGATTTTTATTAATATTGCTTCTTCATTGCTTATTTGACCCCTATGACAATCATTAACCACATGATTCTTGACAAATGTATATTTTATTTTATGTACGCTGAGAGCATATGCACCAAGACAAATTCCTTGTGTGTCCAATCACACTGGGCCAATAAAAATTCTATTCTATTCTATTCAAAAACCTAAACAAGTTTGGGCTTTATTATAATCGAAAACCACCCAAAGATTTCATCGCTGTAGGCTGGATCAGAAAATTGGGAGTTGGGATGAAAAGCAATGCAAAGTATTTTCATACTATTTTTTAAAAAGAAAACCTACAAGCTCATGAACTCACTATTGAACTGAACTTGAGACTTTAGCATTTGAATCAGCAATTATTGCTGCTCAAAACTGACATTGTCTGTGGCTTTCCAGTTTTTATACTACTCATTAAAAAAAAAAATACAGGGAACACAAATCATTGATACCCAAGAGCAGGACTCCGTGCACAAAATGGCCCAAAACTTGAAATAAAAGATATATAGATAAATAAAGAGAAAGTTACAAATTTGTTGAAATCAGACCACATGCAGTTGACTCCAAGGGCCGTGAGAAATGCAATGCAGGAGTCCTATCAAGATTTTCTGTTAAAGAGTTTGGCAGAACAGATTGTATTAGCTGAAAAACTAGCATCATATATTTATTTATTTTATTTATTTATTTGTCAAACATGTACAAGATAGCAGGTATTGGTATAAACATAAACATTAGCAAAGTAGGTACAGATAAATTAGGACAATAGTACAGTAACACACCAAAGTTTTAGAATAGAATAGAATTCTTTATTGGCCAAGTGTGATTTGTCTTGGTGCAGATGCTCTCAGTGTACATAAAAGAAAAAGATACATTTGTCAAGAAACATGTGGTACAACCCTTAATGATTGTCATAGGAGTCAAATAAGGAATGAAGAAACAATCAATCAATATTAACAAAAATCTTAGGATACAAGCAACAAGTTACAGTCAGACAGTCCTAAGTGGGAGGAAAAGGGTGATAGGAATGCTGAGAAAAAACTAGTAGAAATAGAAGTGCAGACTTAGTAAAAAGTTTGACAGTGTTGAGGGAATTATTTGTTTAGCAGAGTGATGGTGTTGGGGGAAAACTGTTCTTGTATCTAGTTGTCTTGGTGTGCACTGCTCTGTAGCGACGTTTTGAAGGTAGGAGTTGAAACAGTTTATGTCCAGGGGTCAGTAAATATTTTCACCGCCCTCTTTCTGACTCGTGCAGTATACAGGTCCTCAGCGGAAGGCAGGTTGGCAGCAATTGTTTTTTCTGCAGATCCGATTATCTTCTGAAGTCTGTCTCGGTCTTGTTGGGTTGCAGAACCAAACCAGACAGTTATAGAGGTGCATGTGACAGACTCAATGATTCCTCTGTAGAACTGTATCAGCAGCTCCTTGGGCAGTTTGAGCTTACTGAGCTGGCGCAGAAAGAACATTCTTTGCTGTGCTTTTTTGATGATGTTTTTGATGTTAGGTGACCATTTTAGGTCTTGAGATATGATAGAACCTAGAAATTTGAACGTCTCTGCTGTTGATATTGTGTTGTCTAGTATTGTGAGAGGTGGAAGAATGGAAGGGTTCAATTCCCACATGCACATGCATGCATGCACGCACACACAAATGATAACCTGAGATGAATGCCCTTTTTTGCAACATGCCTATGCTCTTTGATTCACCTTTGGACAAGCTGGCAAAAAGAGGAAGCTATCCTGCTAATTAGTTTTCAGTGAAAGTCATTTGGAAATCATGGCTCCTAGTTAAGAGTTTGGACTTGGAAGATAACATCTCACGTTATCACTTAGTATCTTGATTTTTATTAAAAAGCTTCCTGGCTTATTTAGTTATTCAAGAGATTAATCAAATAAAGTTTGCAGCTTATATACAGTATTTATTCATAATTTATTAAAAGTGTCCTTGCATGACTACACATAGCCAATTATCTCTATTCCGAAAAAAGTATCTGTATTCCCCCCACTAAGCATGGCCAATAATTTTTTAGGAAACACCTTTAGCAGTGACGAAGGGAAGAAATTAATGTTGAATAGTAATTTCTTAATGTTGTATTTTTTAGTCAATATCAAGCTGAAGTTTGGTTATTGTTTGAATTCATAGTTCTTAGTTTTTTTTATAGCAAGTGCTAATTTTTGCTTTTTATTAAAAAAAAAAAAGTAATGCTGGCCTGCATTAAAAAGGGTTAATAAAAATAATGCACAAAGTATGGGAATGGTTTGCAAAAACAATATAGATTAGGCAAGTTGAACTGTAAGTACACATATTGAAAAGTACACATATTGAAAATGTCCAAAGATCCTTCACCAGAAGAGCCCTTCACTCCTGCACTCGAAACAGAATACCCTATGAGACTAGACTTTCAATCCTGGGCCTAGAAAGTTTAGAAATAAGACGCCTTAAACAAGATCTAAGTATTGCCCACAAGATCATATGCTGCAACGTCCTGCCTTTCGGCAACTACTTCAGCTTCAACCACAACAACACAAGAGCACACAACAGATTTAAACTTAATATTAACCGCTCCAAACTTGACTGTAAAAAATATGACTTCAGTAACCGAGTTGTCGAAGCGTAGAACTCATTACCGGACTCCATAGTGTCATCCCCAAACCCCCAACACTTTACCCTTAGATTATCTACGGTTGACCTATCCAGATTCCTAAGAGGTCAGTAAGGGGCGAGTACAAGTGCACTAGAGTGCCTTCCGTCCCCTGTCCTATTGTTCTCCTATATCTCCTATACCTTTCTTCTATTCCTATATCTCTTCTTCTATTCTTTCATTTATATGTTCTATTACTATATCTTCTTTTCTATTATTTCTTAGATATATTCTACTATATGTATCTCCTCTATAACCTTCATCATGTATTTTACTATGTACCCACTAAAACCCTCATTGTGTATTGGACAAAATAAATAAATAAAAATAAAAATAAATAAATAAATATCAGAAGAGCTATCTGCACGCATATATCAGAAGACATATCCCTATACCAAAACAGGTGCATGCTATAATGTAAATTGAGGGGAGTTAAAATATTTAATAAGTGAATTTGACAGTTTCAAAAAATGATAGAAGCAAAACAAACAAACAAACACACATGCATTGGCAATGGTAAAATAAAAAAAGGTAGGATCAAGAATTAATGGATGCTGAATGAATATCAACTAAATGGACTGGGAAGAATTTAGCGTGAAAGAAATATATGGTGGTTTAAGAGAGAATAAATGGTGGTAGAGAAAATAAATGAGATTTTAATCCAAAAACAATACGCATAAGGGGAAGCCCCAGAAATTATGGTTGGATGGAACTGATGAGTGAAAGTTGAGAAGCTGAAGCAACAAAAGGCAATTTATGAGGAAGTACAATATATAGACATGATGGAAGCAAAGATAACAGTAGCAATAGCACTTAGACTTAAGTACTGCACTTTACAGCACTATCTCAGCAGTTTACAAATGTCAGTCCCCAAATATTGCCCCCAACAATATAAGATCTCATTTTACTGATCTCAGAAGGATGGAAGGCTGACTCAATCTTGAGCCAGTCAGGATCGAACTTCAGAGTGTGGGCAGAGTTAGCCTACAATACTGTTTTTAGAATTGAATTATTGTGTTCTAACCAGTGCGTCACAGTGGCTTTGAGATGTTTGACAATGATAGATAAATATTGAGAGACAACCAAGACAATTGGTCACTAGACTGAGACAAGCAGCTATAAAAATTGAATGGATGGGAAGGCTTAAGCTTCCATATGAGAAATGAATGCAATAATTGTAGTTGTTTAGCTTATAGATTGCAAAGAGGTATGAGTAAGGTTTATAAAACTGCACATAGTAAAGAAAGGAAAATAGAAGTATTCTTCATTTCCCGGAACTAAAAGTCACTCAATTAAAATAATGAAAAAATTAAAATTGATAACAAAATACAGTACTGTATTTTTTTACATGGATTGTAATCAAGCTGTGGAATACCTTGCAACAAGTTTAAGTTTTATTAGATTTGTATGCCGCCCCTCTCCGAAGACAAGGTACCAATTGCTAGATCAGGTACAGGACACATCTATCTATGGCTAGTCTTGAGCACTGGGTGTAACAATGAGTCCGAGTCTTCGGAGAGGGGCGGCATACAAATCCAATAAATAAATAAAATAAATAAATGAGAAAGGAGGGCTTCCTTGGGGATTTTTTGTATGGTTTCCTTGATGGATCCTGGCTAAATGAATTTAGGGCTGATCCAGCAGTCTTTTTTATGGTTTCAGTCAAGCCAGGGTTGATTTCTTTGTCCCTAATGAACAATAAATTATGCACATGCCTAATTTTTAACTTTCTTCAACTTATGGTTATATGAACTACTCATTTTCATGGGGAAAACATGTTACTAATTTCAAATATGAAATCTTGTCATAATATTTGTTAACATCAACATTAAAAAAATAACTAAGATTCATGTACAGAATGCATGCATAAAAAGCACTAAAAAAGCACCATACCCATCATTTTCAACAGGAAGCCCAGGAAAGCCATATTTTATAAAACATGGAGATGGAAGTGTGAGATGCATATCAGAAGGACATCCTACACCGGTTCGTCAATGGTTCGCTTGCCAGGCTCCCGATGAGAAGTATGTGGCTCCAAACTATTGTCTTTTCTTTTCTGGGACTCTCAATTTTTGCATTATTTACGTATACTTAGGCAACTTCCCCCTGAGAGAAGAAAATATTTGTAGCTCAGGATTGAACTGTGGGGTCCTTGGTCCCCTGAACTTAGTTTGCTTGCAGATGCTTCATTACCCAACAAGGTTACATCATCAGTACTAGAAGTGTGTTACGGTAGGATTTGCTTTCCATTTCTATATAAGTGGCTTGCTCTGCATGGTTGTTCTTGGTGGTTTCCTGATTAGGCTGTTGTTTACTATTTGTCTGAGATAACAGTTCCTTAACTGATATATTTTTCTAAGAGAGGATGTCATGCAGTAAATTGACAGACTACTATGGAAAATGCTATGAATTTATTTATATGGAATTTATTTCTTTCCAATAACTTCCATACTGATCTACTAAAATTGCAAAATGATCTTGCTGCCCTAAAATTTCTTACTATGTAAATTTCATGGCTATATCTCACTCTTTAAAACCCTGCTGTTCTGCTCGCTTGTAAGTGTTTTTTTTAATACCTATTGCATTAGTAAATTGTATGTGAACATGGTTGATCATACTCCAATGAAAAATGAAATTAAAAATTAATTTCTATTTTTTCAGAAAAAGGTAACATGGGCTGTTTGCAACTATGTTCACTTTATACATAGACTAGTAGGACCAGGAGTAGCTTTTATGATATTTTCAGTGGCCAATCTACCAGCATGACTAGGCTGCAAATTCCAAACTACATCCTTGTTGTTACAATGGGTTTCTTGCATATGACTAGTTGTCTGGGTATCATGTTCTTCTTCATATTCCACTTGCATCACAATCTCAGGGTGCATCTGTATGTGTGTGATGGGGCCCTGAAACAGACCCTGTTCAAATCTGTACTCAATGCTCATCCATGCAATCAATATATCAGAGCAGTGAGAATACACCCCCTCCTCTTTGTCACAATGGCACACATTAGCTTACTTCATGGCACAGTAATCAAAAATGACTTTACAATATGCACCCTTTTTAATAATGAGATGAAGTACATAGGAAAACAAATAAATTTGGCAGGCAGAAATAATTAGTGACCTGTAAATCTGTTCAGGTCATTATTGATCCGAATAGTACAGGTGTAACAATCAGCGCGCAGCAAAAAGTAAACTCAACCCCCCCCCCACACACACACAAACACTCATAGTAAGAACCCCTCAAATGAGGATGAGGAAAAGTCAATTAATCACAAGTTTCAGACCTGTAAAACTCAATTAATCACAAGTTTCAGACCTGTAAAACCTGTATAAGTGGGGCAATTAGCGCCCAGCAAAAAGTAAAAAAAAACCAACTAAAAACATTCATAGTATGAACCCTTCAAATGTGGCAAAGTCATTTAATCACAAGCTTCAGATCTCCAGGAAAAATAATCAACAAGGTCTCAAATTTCATTTTGGGTCAAATAGGCCCAAATAGAACAGCAGGGCAAAAACCTCATTGTTTCTAGAACGTAAGAAGCCTAGGAATTAAATTTCAGAAAGTGTTTGAACCAACTTCCCCTTATCACTAACTTCCCCTTATATTGGACCAACTTCCCCTTATAAATGTTTTCTGGACATTTAAATGCCCAGACAACACCTGCTTTAGATGTTGTGTAGCTCAGCCTAGATTACAGGGATTTGTAGATGTTCTGAGCTGCCAATGAAGCCTATCAAACAACTAAGAGTCTTTAGTAACCAAATAAGGATTGATATAGTGGACTGAGATCTTTGGTTTTTGTTTATTTAGTGTATGAAAAAATATATGGATTTATAGTGGTTCAAATGTTAATGTCCAGTCCACCCAGCCATTCAAGGACAGGGAGGGTGGTCTATGTTGAAAAAAAAACCCCAGATATTGTGCTGGTGTAAGCTCTTAATGGACATTGACACAATGTGATGGATATTTTTCCGAGGAGCACCACAGTCACACTGAGGGGTAGAGAGTTTAAAAAACATATCAAAAAGCAGATTTTTTTTTTAAAAAAACCATTAAAATATGTCAATTTTGAAATGATTTGAACATGTTCAAACATTATGATGCCAAAAAGTCAGGTGTTTCCATTTATTTGTCCACCCTCTGTATATAACTGCCTGTATCTGGGTGTTCAGCAGCCCATTTGGCTTTCCTGTGTGTGCTGATGTCAAAGTTGTTAGACAGCTGTTGAGCAAGTGCCAGAGAGAGCTTCCTGGATTTAAACCTGCCAGTTGATAGATGAAGAAGATCAGCATGCACAGGAAGAAGTGGGTTTCTCATAATTTTGTTGTACTGCTTCACTAAGGCTTCCTCCCTTTATAGAGCTGGTGGTGCAATGTGATTCAAGACAGGAAGCCAGCAAGTAGCAGTAGATTTTATGCAGATCTTTGGTATATGAGCCTCTTCATTATTGATGGTGATGATGATGTTCATTCAGTTGATAGTTCAGATGATCTATTTTGAAATAGTTCTTCCCCCATTCCTAAATGATGACAAATTAATTATTAATTATCTTTATTTAATTGTGTAATTAATCTTTATTTAGGAAGCAGGATAAAGTTCTATACTTGTGGCCAGTAAAGAATAGAATATTTCCACTGCTATATTTTTGCTATATTAAAAAGTTATGAAGAAGATTATCATTTAAATCAGTATTGCCATCCCCAACATTTTATATTAACCTGTTGCTATTTTGATTTATAGGTGTAGATTTGTTTCTGAAGACCTGCTTTCCTTAAAGACAAAGGACTCGTCATTTGAACCACATGTATTGTGCTGTGCAACTGCCGATAAGAACCAGAGCAAAGTATGCACAGAGCTTTATACAATAGGTAATAACTGAGTCGGACTTATAATTATTATTTCTTCTTCTTCTTCTTCTTCTTCTTCTTCTTCTTCTTCTTCTTCTTCTTCTTCTTCTTCTTCTTCTTCTTTTCTTTTATTCTTTTTATTCTTTTTATTATTATTTATTTATTTATTATTTATTTATTTTGTCCAATACTTCCAATAATTCTTCAATACATCCAATAATTCTCCTTCTTATTCTTCTTCTCCTCCTCCTTTTCTTCCTCCTCCTCCTTCTTTTTCCATATCTATTATCAGAGGTTGGCAATTTGTCATCAGAGGTCGATGATATTTTTATCAATAGTCGCACAAAGAAGTGCTGCTAAGTTTTGTCCAAACCAGTTCCTTAGATTTTGAAGCCATGATGTTCTTCTTCTGTCTGGATCTCGTTTGCTTTCAATCTTTCCTTGGTGTATTAAGGGAAGTATGCCGTATTTTTCTGGGTGCCGCATCACATGTCCAAAATATTCTAACTTTTGCTGTTTTATGGTTTTGATGATTTCCCTTGGCTTTCCCAGGATGCTTATCATCTCCTCATTTCTGATTTTGTCAACCCAGTTTATACATAACCGTCGCCTGTAAATCCACATTTCAAATGCTTCTAGCATTTTCAAGTGGCTTTCAATCAGCAACCAAGTCTCTACTCTATAGACGTAGAGCAAGATGGAGAAGATGTAACATTTGACAAACCTGCTTTTCAATTTTAGGCTTATGTCTTAGGCCAGGGTTCGACAAATCTAAATACTCAAAGAGCCAATTTGACTCGTTTCCCACAGGAAAAAAAAAAAGGGAGCCACAAAACTTGGGTGGGCGTGGCCAACTTGACATCATTCACTCCGACCCAATCACGTGACCTCCCTAGTTATGCCTACCCAGCCAGTCATTTGGACAGAGAAACTGGGAACCACAAAACCTCTCTCTCTCTCTCTCTCCCTCTCCCGCCCCCCTCTCTCTTTCTCTCTCTCTCCTTCTGTCTCTGTATCTCTCTCCCCCTCTCTGCATCTCTCTATGGCTCTCTCCCCCTTCTCTACCTTTCTACCTCCACCTCTCTCAGTATCTCTCCCCCACTCTTTGTATATCTGTGTCTGTTTGTTTTCTCCCCTTTCACCATCTATTTATTTATTTATTTCTTCAATTTCTAGGCCGCCCAACTCTCCAGGGACTCCAGGCGGTGCACAGCAAAAATATAAAACATCCATAATAGAACCAAAACCTCAGAAAAGAGTTTAAAAAGCAGTTTAACAATACGAGCACTTGAACCCCTGCCCACCATTCATGGGTGGGTCTTGCTGCCAGGCCCAAGTCTCCAACTCAAACTGACCTCCCCACCCTGTAAGGTCTATATCTATCTCTGTCTCCCCCTCTCTCTGTGCCCTTTCCCCCATGACTTTAAGCCTTTTGTTTCACTCGGGCTCACAAGCAAGCAGCAACTCTCGGGGACCCTACAGCAGTTAACTCTTTTCCACCATTTTCAATTTCTCCCTTCCAAAACTTCACTTCCCACTTGCTTGAGAGTCTTCGCTGATTGGCTGTTGCGATGAAACTGGGGGAAAAGGGCATTCACAACCTTTTCTCGTCCCTCCCCCTAAGTTTGCTACCTAATCTAGTATGCCCTATAGAGCAGCTCTATAAATTTCTTCTTCTTTTGCTTGTGTTCGCCTAAACCAGGGGTCAGCAAACTTAAATAGCGGCACATGCGCAGTGCCGGCAACTAGGCTTCTGCAGAAGAGCCACACTCAAGCAGCCAAAGAGCCACATTTGGCTCAGGAGCCATGGTTTGCCAACTCATGCTAGCTCAGAAATTCTGGGAGTTGAAGTCCACACGTCATAGAAGAGCCCATTTTGCCTACCCTGCCCTAACCCACCAATTTCACATTGCAAGAACTGTAATATCTCACCCTAGAAAAATAAGGCTCTCTTGTATTATTTAATAGTAGAAGTTATAAAAGATTTCAACATGTTGGTTTATGGTCTTTGGTCAACTTACAGATCTGAGTGGAAAATCAGAAAGGCCTGGGCAAGAACTATTTCTCAGAGTTGGAGATCCACTATTCTTAAGGTGCAGATCCAAATATAACACGTCTCAGTTTGGAAATAAGTGGCATTTTGGAAACAAGCAATTAAAAAAGGTAATGAAATGGTTCACTTTCTTGTGATAGAGTAACTGGTTATATTAAATACTAATTGAAGTAAAATGTATGGTTTTAGCATACATCTCCAACTGGTTATATTAAATACTAACTGAAATAAAATGTATGATTTCAGCATATTACATTTCTCATAATTCCCAGTTCAAATAAGAGCAGTTGCCACATTCAATTTAGAAACATAGAAGATTGACGGCAGAAAAAGACCTCATGGTCCATCTAGTCTGTCTTTATACTATTTCCTGTATTTTATCTGAGGATGGATATATGTTTATCCCAGGCATGTTTAAATTCAGTTATTGTGGATTTATCAACCACGTCTGCTGGAAGTTTGTTCCAAGCATCTACTACTCTTTCAGTAAAATAATATTTTCTCAAGTTGCTTCTGATCTTTCCCCCAACTAACCTCAGATTCTGCCCCGTTGTTCTGGCGTTCCCTTTCCTATTAAAAACACTTCCCTCCTGAACCTTATTTAACCCTTTAACATATTTAAATGTTTCGATCATGTCCCCCCTTTCCCTTCTGTCCTCCAGACTAGACAGATTGAGTTCATTAAGTCTTTCCTAATAAGTTTTATAAGTTTCCCACCATTTTTGTAGCCCGTCTTTGGACCCGTTCAATTTTATCAATATCTTTTTGTAGGTGAGGTCTCCCAGAACTGAACACAGTATTCCAAATGTGGTCTCACCAGCGCTCTATACCAGTGTTTTTCAACCAGTGTGCCGTGGCACACTAGTGTGCCGTGAGACATGGTCAGGTGTGCCGCGAAGCTCAGAGAGAGAAAGAAAACAAGAGAGAGAGAAAGAAAGAGAGAGAGAAAGAGAGAGAGAAAAAAAAGAAAGCAAGAGAGAGAAAGAGAAAGCAAGAGAGAGAGAAAGAGAGAGAAAGAAAGAAAGAGAGAGAGAGAGAGAAAGAAAGGGAGGGAAGGTGGGAGAGAGAAAGACATAGAGGGAGGTAGGGAGAAAGAGAGCAAAAGAGAGAGGAAGGAAGGAAGAGAGAAAGAAAGAGGGGTGGAGAGAGAAAAAAAAGAAGAAGGGAGGGAAAGAGGGAGGGAAAGAGAAATAGAGCGAAAGGGAGGAAGAGAGAGAAAAAAAATTGTCCAAACTTTTTTGAGCCATCCCCCTCCCCTCAATGTACCCCAGGGTTTTGTAAATGTAAAAAATGTGCCGTGGCTCAAAAAAGGTTGAAAATCACTGCTCTATACAGCGGGATCACAATCTCCCTCTTCCTGCTTGTTATACCTCTAACTAGGCTGCCAAGCATTCTACTTGCTTTCCCTACCGCCTGATCGCACTGTTCACCCATTTTGAGACTGTCGGAAATCACTACTCCTAAATCCTTCTCTTCTGATTTGTTATGAAACATACTAATCATTCTCTTTACAAAATTTTTGAGTTGATCAGCATTCTTAACTTGCAAGGTTGTCTCAATCGCCTCCTTTCTTACATTACATTGGAGTTGTTCTCAAAGGTTTAATTCCCTTCCTACCCTATAATATTAAACTGTTCTTTTGTTTGTTTGGTTTGAGAGTTTGGTCTCCGTTTGACATTTCACTTCTCATCCAAGCAGCTTCTCAGCTCTGACTGGATGGCGAGGAATGGAAGGATCCAGTTCAGAGTTCAAATAGCTTTATTTATTTATTTTATTTATTTATTTTGTCCAATACACAATAATACACAATGAAGACACCTTCGAGGAAATAGAATTAGAGAAAGAATAGAAGAGAGAATATAGGATAAAATAATCAATGAGAGAATAAAAGAAAGATATTGGGATAGAAGAGAAGATATATGGGATACAGGAGAGACAATAGGACAGGGGTCGGAAGGCACTCTAGTGCACTTATGCACACCCCTTACTGACCTCTTAGGAATCTGGAGAGGTCAACCTTGGACAGTCTAAGGGTAAAATATTGGGGGTTAGGGGATGATACTACGGAGACCGGTAATGAGTTCCACGCTTCAACAACTCTATTACTAAAGTCGTATTTTTTACAGTCAAGTTTGGAGCTTCTTGGATGAGATGTGAAACATATTCAGTGCGGAACAACAAAGTCTGGTTGTCTCTTGAAAAAGCACCTTTGAGACAACCATGACCTGGATGACTGAAAATCTCCACATTCATCCACCACTAACATATCCACAGTGTGAAAATTTACATAGGTCCATCATCAGTAATAGGCAGCCAAAAAAATTTACTGCCACACTGTGGGTGTGGCTTATTTTGTGGGTGTGGCTTGATGGTCATGTGACTGGGTAGGAGTGGCTTGCTGGCCATGTGACCAGGTGGGAGTGGTTTGAACGATAATCATCGTTCAAGTGAACTGTTAAGTCCCCCTTACAACAATGGGTGTCAACAGATTCAAACTCAACCCGGATAAGACGGAGTGACTGTGAGTTCTGCCTCCCAAGGACAATCCCATCTGTCCATCCATAACCCTGGGGGGGAATTATTGACCCCCTCAGAGAGGGTACGCAACCTGGGCGTCCTCCTCGATCCACAGCTCACATTAGAGAACTATCTTTCAGCTTTGGCGAGGGGGACGTTTGCCCAGGTTCGCCTGGTGCACCAGTTGTGGCCCTATCTGGATCGCGACTCACTGCTCACAGTCACTCATGCCCTCATCACCTCAAGATTTGACTACTGTAATGCTCTCTACATGGGGCTACCTTTGAAAAGTGTTCGGAAACTTCAGATCGTGCAGAATGCAGCTGCGGGAGCAATCATGGGCTTCCCAAGGTATGCCCATATTACACCAACACTCCGCAGTCTGCATTGGTTGCCAATCAACTTCCGGTCACAATTCAAAGTGTTGGTTATGACCTATAAAGCCCATCATGGCATCGGACCAGAATATCTCCGGGACCACCTTCTGCCGCACGAATCCCAGCGACCGATTAGGTCCCACAGAGTTGGCCTTCTCCGGGTCCCGTCGACTAAACAATGTCGTTTGGCGGGGCCCAGGGGAAGAGCCTTCTCTGTGGTGGCCCCGACCCTCTGGAACCAGCTCCCCCCTGAGGTTAGAACTGCCCCCACCCTCCTTGCCTTTTGTAAGCTCCTTAAAACCCACCTCTGCCGTCAGGCATGGGGGAACTGAGATAACTTCCCCAGGCCTATACTGTTTATGTATGGTATGTTGTGTGTATGTTTTCTTAAATTATGGGTTTTTAGTTTTAATTATTAGATTTGTATTGTACATTGTTTTTCTATTACTGTTGTGAGCCGCCCCAAGTCTACAGAGAGGGGCGGCATACAAATTTAATAAATAAATAAATAAACCTCACAAGTGTCGCTCGCTGGGGTGACAATTTGCTTCGTGTTTCCGGTGCTCTCCTTCCTGGGTTTATTATTTGGATTTGTATGCCGCCCCTCTCCGAAGACTCGGGGCGGCTCACAACAAGTGTAAAACAAATCATAAATAATTCAATTAATTAAAATATTTAAAGATTTTTTTAAAAAAACCATACACTAACAGACACACACACAGGCATACCATGTATAAATTAAATGTGCCCAGGGGGAGATGTTTAGTTCCCCCATGCCTGACGGCAAAGGTGGGTTTTGAGGAGTTTACGGAAGGCAGGAAGAGTAGGGGCAGTTCTGATCTCCGGGGGGAGTTGGTTCCAGAGAGTCGGTGCCGCCACAGAGAAGGCTCTCCCCCTGGGGCCTGCCAACCGACATTGTTTAGTTGACGGGACCCGGAGGAGGCCCACTCTGTGGGACCTAATCGGTCGCTGGGATTCGTGCGGCAGAAGGCGGTCTCGGAGGTATTCTGGTCCGATGCCATGAAGGGCTTTAAAGGTCATAACCAACACTTTGAATTGTGACCGGAAACTGATCGGCAGCCAATGCAGACTGCGGAGTGATGGTGAAACATGGGCATACCTGGGTAAGCCCATGACTGCTCTCGCAGCTGCATTCTGCACGATCTGAAGTTTCCGAACACTTTTCAAAGGTAGCCCCCCCCCCCCCACCTCAGGCTAGGCACCTAGGCGAACAGGTGGTCATCAGCTCTTGAGAAAAGAGGGGAGAAGAAATGTGCCCCCTGCAACACCTGCCCAGTGCTGGTCTCCCTGCCGCTTTCCGAGGAGGAGGAAGAGGACGGGAGGGGGGAGAGTCAGCTGTAGCTGGGCATACAGCTTCATTTCTGCTGGTGGAACTGTGTTCCCCCCTCTCCTGCCTGCTGCCCACCCCTGTCCATCCTGCATAAAAGCTTTCTGCTCTTCCATTCTAATCTTTATTTAAACATTTAGGATATGACGCTAGAAGGAAGATGGCAATTCAGTTCCTGTTGGGTTAAGACTCAGTATGCATTTATGTCATCCGTGAGACAAGATAATGATGGCAATTATACTTGTTCTTCTAAAGAAATTGCTGCCCAAAGAACGGCTATAGTTAGAATTTTAGGTAAGACATATTTACTTACATTGATATATGCAGTGGAGGTAATTGATGGGATAAAATGTATGTTTTATTGCTATAAAATGTTGACAATGAGGATAAACACATGTTGTCGTTCTCTCCAAATATTGCATCTGATGCCAGTGGATTGCGGCCAATTTTTCTCTTAATTATTGGAGTGGAAGGTTATTGGCCAGTTAAGGTCCTCTGAGTCTGTGCAAAGGTATAAGGATCTAATTTCCTTGTTTTTACATTAAAACTTGGCAACTGAAATATCGATTCCATGATTACTTGTAGCTCATGGCTTACCCTTCATACTTCCTAATTAAAATTTAAGAGATGTAGAACATTCCCCTTTAGGCAGTCTCTCCCTTCTTTTCTAGTCTTTTCATATAGTCACATGATTGATTTAACCATAGTTAATTTCAATTGTAATAGGGGTTTGGACTCATAATTGCCATTATTCTTGATGCAAATGAATATTTGGTTTTGCTAAAAGGAGAGGAAAAGTAAGCAATCAAATGTGGTAGATATTTCCATTATTACCCCGGTTTAGTGCACATGATAGCAATCAGAAATTAGAAATCAAATGTAAACAAATGTACATCATTCATGCAAGACAATTGCATTGTTTTATTTTGAACGCAGCTGTTTTTTTAAAAAAAATTATGTGAGTGTGATGACCTATATACCTTCAAAGCTCCAATTTTTCACATGGCCTCTTGGGAAATTAATTGTCCACCCCTGTATAGAACAGAAATGTTACTATGCTTGAGTTGTTTGACTTATACAGTGATACCTCATCTTACAAACGCCTCGTCATACAAACTTTTCGAGATACAAACCTGGGGTTTAAGATTTTTTTGCCTCTTCTTACTTTCACCTTACAAACCACCGCCGCCACTGGGATGCCCCGTCTCCTGGAATTCCGTTGCCAGCGAAGCGTCCGTTTTTGCGCTGCTGGGATTCCCCTGACGCTCCCCTTCATGGGAAACCCCACCTCCAGACTTCCATGTTTTTTTGATGCAGCAGGGGAATCCCAGCATTGCAAAAACGAGCACTTCGCTGGCAACGGAATTCTAGAGGTGGGGTTTCCCAGCGAGGGGAGCCTCGGTGAAATCACAGCATCGCAAAAACACAGAGGTCCGGAGGTGGGGATTCGACGACTTCGGTGTTTTTGCAATGCTGCGATTTCACCGATGCTCCCTTCGCTGGGAAACCCACCTCCAGACTTCCGTTGCCAGCGAAGCGCTCGTTTTGCGATGCTGGGATTCCCCTGCTGGGATTCCCCTGCAGCATCGCAAAAACACAGAAGTCCAGAGGTGGGGTTTCCCATGGCGGGGAGCCTCAGGGAAATCCCAGCAGCGCAAAAAAGGGCGCTTCGGCTGGCAAAAGGGGTGAATTTTGGGCTTGCACACATTAATTGCTTTTCCATTAATTCCTATGGGAAACATTGTTTCGTCTTACAAACTTTTAACCTTAAGAACCTTGTCGCAGAACAAATTAAGTTTGTAAGACAAGGTATCACTGTATATCAGATCTTCTCAATCCTATTCAAACATGCATATAATTCAAACATGCATATTATTGTCCAGCAATTTTAAAATCTATTTTCTTTTGCACAAAAAGAAAATTCTTTTTGCAGAACATCATTTTTCATAGATTAGAAGGAACTACTGATGAAAAATCAACATAATTTGAACCTGTTATGTTCAAGTTTTTGCAAGGCTTACTAACTCTGTTGATTTCAAAACTTTTGTATTTCAAAAGGTATTATGTTTAAAGATAGGCCTTCAAGTCAATGTTCAATGGCCATGTTCATTGGACGATTATGAAAACTATAATTTAACATCATCTTTATTGGAGACAGAAATAGCTAATGCCTATTAACTGAGAGTCAAATAGAACTTATATCCTCTGCCGATCAGTTGCCAAGGAATATACAATACGGTACAACAAGGGAATGTTTATCACCTTAAAGATCAGCTTCTAGTCTTCCTAAGCAAATTTAGCTGCCACTACTACATGTAAACATCTAGCTGAATAATTTTTTAAAAAACATGATCTAGGAGGGCCTACAATGTATTCTCATATTTGTGCTCCTGTCAAAATGAAAGTCTGCCATCCATCCATTCAATAGTCATTTAATTGCTGTAGACCAGGGGATAGGCAAAGTTGGCTCTTCTATGACTTGTGGACTTCAACTCCAGAATTCATGAGCCAATCACGCTAGCTCAGGAATTCTGGGAGTTGAAGTCCACAAGTCATAGAAGAGCCAACTTTGCCTACCCCTGCTGTAGACAAAGGAATATTAAAGGTGCTTATGTTCAAATCCTTCAAATAAATACTGAATTCTGCCACACAATGCTGATCTATCATTTAACAGATAAAGGGTTTATCAATATAACCAATGGAAAGGAAGATTTTGAAGTTGGCGTAGAAGAAGTCACCTGCCTTGAAATTAAGCTTAAAGCCTATCCACCATCAGATGCCTTTGGATATTTTCCCAAATGTCATTTCCATGTCAGCAAGCTTACACAGACACTTACAGGTAATTCAATTTTTTCAAATATTTTTCTGCAATGCACTTTGGTGCATTTTTTCCACTTCTGACAAGATGCTTAAAACTGTGCTATTTATTTATTGCATGTTTTTATTTTTTGTATACCACAATCTATTGTTTCTCCAGTTAAATTAAGTTCATGATAGAGAACTTTAGTGTGCTGCACTCTACTTGTCAAATCAGTGGCTTTTTTTCACAGAATGCAACAGAGAGATTTGAATACATCACATCATTCATCATTGTTGAAGTTGCGCAGATTTTATGTAAAAAAAATTAAGCATCAATCTGATTTGGAGGTGTTTTAGTTTGGTTGAGTTCAGATTTCTCCCTTGGGGTATAAACTCAAGGCAAACAAATAAATAAACAAATAAAATCAATTAATTCTGAGGGAACATTATGAGCCGAGGTGGCGCAGTGGGTGGAGTGCAGTACTGCAGGCCACTAAAGCTGACTGCTAGATCTGCAGGTCAGCGGTTCAAATCTCATCACCAGCTCAAGGTTGACTCAGCCTTCCATCCTTCCGAGGTGGGTAAAATGAGGACCCGGATTGTGGGGGCAATAGCCTAACTCTGTTAAAAAGTGCTATTGCTAACATGTTGTAAGCCGCCCTGAATCTAAAGAGAGGGACGGCATAAAAAAATCGAATAAATAAATAAAATATTTAACATATTGATGAATTTCCCAGTATGCTCTAAATGTCATTTCAGGTCAAAGTGTGACAAATTACAATAGCAGCTGCCAGAACCAGGCTATCTTTAGAACTGAGACATAGAACAGATGATACGGGCAGAGAAAGCTGCAGAAAATTTGTGTGCCTTCATTTTTGTTTCTTTGTTCTGCATGTTCCCTCTTCTCTTCCAGCATTAGTTAATTAATTATCTGTCCCTCTTTTTCTATCAGGCAATAATGAGGACCAGCAAGGCAATATTGTTTGGGAACTTTTTAAAGCCCATGGCTCTGAATCAGGTGGTCCTGAGTGATTCAGGATTGATAGTTTTCTCTGATAATAGAGGAGTAGCAGCACTATTTTTTTACAGTATATATTTTTTAATTTTTTCCTTCATATGCTTTAGTACAATGTCAAATATCTTCTATTTCCAGTACAATAAAATGCAGTATTTTGTTAGTAACTCTTGTATAATCTCAGGGGGGGAAAATCATAATACAAAATTATTAATTTCTCTATAGATCTTTTGTCCCTTATTGCATATACAAGGCAAAGGTTGCAGGTTCAAGTCCCAGTGGATATGGCTAGCTGATGAGGCCAAAATAAGGCCAAAATAGATCTATCCTAGTCTCCCTTAATTTTCAAATTCAGCAAAAAAAATATGTGACATATATATATATATATAGATGTAGATTGTTCTGAGTTCGGGTTTTACCTCGTGTAATATTTTGTATGTCTATGCGACGTTTCGGTGAAATCACATTCACCATCATCAGGCTGAAGCTGTAAGCTTCGTGCTGCTGTAGATATAGTTTGTTTGCAACTGCCATTTGTTCCTTATAAATAGTGGTGGGGGTGGAGATTTGGTTTGAAAGTAGCAAATAGATTGGGTGGCCATGTTTTAATGATTTGATTGGTTGGTGGAATCACATTTAGTTGAAGGATTGACATGGTGATGATTATGATATGTTTTTTTGTTTAGGGCTGGTTTCCAAATTTCTGGTAGGCGGGACGTGTCATCACGTTTATTCATACAGAGGGGGTGTTTTTCTATCTCTATGGCTTCCATGATTATTCTTTTATATACGTGTTCTGTTTTGGAAAGTAATTTAGTTTTTTCGAAGTCAATTTCATGTCCTGTTTTTTTAATGTGCTGGAAAAGGGAGGAAGTTTTTTCTTCTTTTTTGACTGCATTTTTATGTTCTGCAATGCGTGCGTTTATTCTTCGATTAGTTTGTCCAATATATGTGGCTGCACATGTTTTGCATGGTATTTCATAGATTCCTTGGTTTTCAAGTTGTATTTTGTCTTTTGGGTTTCAAAACATGAAAACACAAAATGGGTGAGCAGTGTGGTCGGGTGGTAGGAAAAGCAAATAGGATGCTTGGCTGCATAACTAGAGGTATAACAAGCAGGAAGAGGGAGATTGTGATCCCGCTTTATAGAGCACTGGTGAGACCACATTTGGAATACTGTGTTCAGTTCTGGAGACCTCACCTACAAAAAAGATATTGATAAAATTGAACGGGTCCAAAGACGGGCTACAAAAATGGTGGAAGGTCTTAAGCATAAATCTTATCAGGAAAGACTTAATGAACTCAATCTGTATAGTCTGGAGGACAGAAGGGAAAGGGTGGACATGATCAAAACATTTATTTATGTTAAAGAGTTAAAGGTTCAGGAGGGAAGTGTTTTTAATAGGAAAGTAATAGGCATATAAATCCAATTAAATAAATAAATAAATAAATAAATAAGTGAACACAAGAACAAGGGGGCACAATCTGAGGTTAGTTTGGGGAAAGATCAGAAGCAACGTGAGAAAATATTATTTTACTGAAAGAGTAATAGATGCTTGGAACAAACTTCCAGCAGACGTGGTTGGTAAATACACAGTAACTGAATTTAGACATGCCTGGCATAAACATATAAAATACAGGAAATAGTATAAGGGCAGACTAGATGGACCATGAGATCTTTTTCTGCCATCAATCTTCTCTGTTTCTATGTTTCTACATTTAACTTCTAGACAATGAATGTCATGTATGATTTAGGAACACCCAATTGTGTTTTTTTTAATTAAGATAGCAAGTTGGATACTTAAAAAGTGTTAGTTTAGTGAGATGTGTCTTGGCTTCTATGACTCTGCAAACATAGAAGTCGAAAAATAAATGTTTCCCTCCTCCCTTCAGCTTTTTTCAAACATAAGGAAGAAGCTGGTAGGTCTGTGTGCAACAGACCTTGAAAGTACATGGTGCCCCTATGTAGCTTTGTGGATTCCCCTACCCTGAAAGCATTTGGTTTATTTAAAGAACTATTTCAGAGCACTTTGTTTTACTTAAGACTGACTAAGGAACCTAAATTTCTTATCTGCTCAGCCTTGTTTTTTTATTTATTACCACGTGCAGTACATTTTTCTGATGTGACTATCCTTACATTTATTTTGATCTATACTATTGTTGTGATTCCGTCCGAGGCCCCTCAGGGAACGGCTGATCTTCTGTCGGTTTCCTGCTCAGAGGGGGAGGATGAGGAACAGGAGGTGCAGGCAGACGAGGAGGAGGAATCCCAGGCTGAGGAAGAGGGGGAACAGCCACAGGCCCCCGAGAGGGAGCTCTCCCCAGCAAGCAGCCTGGATTCCTTAGAGGAAAATGCACAAGCAATAATAGATCTGCGACAGAGAAGAGCAACACAAAGAAGGGAGCAATTAGCTAGGTACTTTCAGCACTAAAGAGGCAACAGCTGGGTTTGGGTGTGGTGCTCTCTGGAAAGGCTAAAAGGCAGACCCACCCTTCCTGGCTTGTGGAGTATTATCTTTGGGAGTCTTGGGACCTGGCTGTGATCTTTGGCGTCTTGGAATTCTGGTTTGTGACTTTGAATACTGAAACCTTGGGGGGAAAAGGTGTGGGTCTTATGCTCTACAGTGGTGGGTGTGCCAGCAAGAAGTTTGCTGTATTGTCTGGACATCAGGACTCTGCTGTAAAGTCTCCTAGCCTGCCTGTTGGGAAGAACAGGTTTTTCTCTGTGTTTATTTTTCAAGCTATAAAGTACTTTTGCTTTTACCAGCGTGTCTGGCTGTTTTTTCCAGTTGGTGTTGAAGTCTGGGGGAACCCAGACAGAACAACTATAGATGTACTGTAATTTATTCCAAAGAACTCTTAAGAAGATTCTCCTAAATCAGAGCTGGTATTTGATTCCCTGCAATTTCTACATTAGTTTTAATCCTACCCTGGAAAGCAAAAGAGATTAAGTCACACAGCTAGCACAGAATTGGATGTCTTATTCTATGAAAGCCATCTTAGATTGTTATAGTTGTTGTGTGGCATTGCTGGATCATTAGTATAATTACTAATAATAGTTTCTTTTTTTGTCCCTCTGAAATTCTTTTTGAGTCTGTCTCTATTTTCTTTGTTTTATTTTCTTTAAGATATATATATATGTAGATTGTTCTGAGTTCGGGTTTTGCCCCGTGTAATATTTATATTACAGGGGGCAAAACCCGAACTCAGAACAATCTACATACATATACCCATGAAAATCTACGAAAACAAATATGTATGTATGTATGTATGTATGTATGTATGTATGTATGTATGTATCACATGTTTTTGCTGAATTTTAAAATTAAGGGAGACTTTGTGCTGCTTTGAATGTACTATATTCAAAGCAGCATGAAGCTAACAACTTCAGCCTGATGATGGTGAATGTGATTTCACTGAAATGTCGCATAGACACTCAAAATATTACACGGGGTAAAACCCAAACTCAGAACAATCTACATATGTGTGTGTGTGTGTGTGTGTGTGTGACATGTTTTTGCTGAATTTGAAAATTAAGGGAGACGAGGATAGATCTATTTCGGCCTTATTTTGGCCTCATCAACTAGCCATACCCTCACTGGGACTTGAACTTGCAACCTTTGCCTTGTAAGGCAGAGAATTAACCTCTGGACTACAGTATCCAATCCCTTCAGTTCTGTACCAGGGGAGGGTTACATGGTGGGTTTTTTTGTGTATATATATACATATGCATATATATATACATACATACATACATACATACATACATATATCACATATTTTTGCTGAATATTTAAAATTAAGGGAGACTAGGATAGCGTTATTTCGGCCTTGTTCTGGCCTCATCAGCTAGCCATACCCTTATTGGAATTTGATCCTTAATGGATTCAATCTGTATAATCTGGAGCCAAGTATAGATCTATTTCAACCTTGTTATGGTCTCATCAGCCAGATGTACCCTTACTGGGATTTGAACCTGTTCCATGCTGCACACAAGGCAGGATATTAACCTCTGTGCTACAGGCTCATCTTCGAATCAGCTTTAGGAAGGAACAGCCATATGGTTGATTTTCTGTCGAAATCACCCTGGCATTCCCAAATATGGGAGGAATAGTTCTTGGCATATTTGGGTTTCTTCCCCTGTAAGTTTCAGTGATTCCTGGTGACGTTTCAACGAGGTCTAGCACAAAGCCAAAAGCGCCAGCCTGAAGATGACGAGTGGGACCTCGTCGAAACATCGCCAGGAATCTCTGAAACTTACACGGGAAGAAACCCGAATTCTTCATCTATCTATCTATCTATCTATCTATCTATCTATCTATCTATCTATCTATCTATCTATCTATCTATCTATCTATCTATCTATCTATCTAATCTATCTATCTATCTATCTATCTATCTATCTATCTATCTATCTAATCTATCTACCTACCTACCTATCTAATCTATCTATCTATCTAATCTATCTACCTACCTATCTAATCTATCTACTATCTAATCTATCTATATATCTATCTATCTATCTATCTATCTATCTATCTATCTATCTATCTAATCTATCTATCTATCTATCTATCTATCTATCTAATCTATCTATCTATCTATCTATCTATCTAATCTATCTACCTACCTACCTATCTAATCTATCTATCTATCTAATCTATCTACCTACCTATCTAATCTATCTACTATCTAATCTATCTATCTATCTATCTATCTATCTATCTATCTAATCTATCTATCTATCTATCTATCTATCTATCTATCTATCTATCTATCTAATCTACCTACCTACCTACCTACCTATCTAATCTATCTATCTATCTATCTATCTATCTATCTATCTATCTATCTATCTATCTATCTATCTAATCTATCTACCTACCTACCTACCTACCTACCTAATCTGTCTGTCTGTCTGTCTGTCTGTCTGTCTATCTATCTAATCTATCTATCTATCTATCTATCTATCTATCTATCTATCTATCTATCTATCTATCTTATCTACCTACCTACCTACCTACCTACCTAATCTATCTATCTATCTAATCTATCTATCTATCTATCTATCTATCTATCTATCTATCTATCTATCTAATCTATCTACCTACCTACCTACCTACCTACCTACCTACCTAATCTATCTATCTATCTATCTATCTATCTATCTATCTATCTATCTATCTATCTAATCTATCTATCTATCTATCTATCTATCTACCTACCTACCTACCTACCTAATCTATCTATCTATCTATCTATCTATCTAATCCATCTACCTACCTACCTACCTACCTAATCTATCTATCTATTTATCTATTTATCTATTTATTTAATTGGATTATCTGCCGCCCCACTCCAATAGGACTCTGGGTGGCTAATATGCAAATAATGCATAACACAGTGAGAAGAATTTCTACATTTGAAAATAAATAAATAAATTCCTCACATCATTTTCTTTTCTTTCTTTTTTAGTATTTTGATTCCACTCCACCTACTACTTCCTCTAAGATTTTCCACAAAGTGGTCTTGGTACCTTTTAGTTTTCTGTTCCGTCTTTATTTGCTTTCACTTCTTCAAACAGGCATAAAGCAAAACTGATTGATTTTGATACAACAAATCTTCCTTTATTTTTCAGCAGATGTTGGTTTGATTTGCCAGACTGAATCAATCTTATGAAACTGAAATCTGTGCAATAACTGTTTTTGTTTTCTACTTACTATACTGTAAATGAACTCAGAAGGATGGATAAAGACATTTCTATCACCACCGTGATGACATGTGCTTTTTTTTTTTGAGCAGCTCACCTGTTCCTTTGTATTAAAGAACAATGGATAATTGTGTCCCTTACTCACCTACAAGCATTTCTGGTTTTCTATGGCTACCAAACATGCAGCAATAAAAAGCCAAGCAATGTTTGTAATTTTGCCTTCAGAGAGCTTGTAAAAAATGTTCTAATTCTTTTTTTAAAAAGTGATCTCTTACAAGTAATATTCATTGATCCTCAAAAAAAATGACATTTAAAAAAAACACATTTGACGGAAACACTGTTACCGTATTTGTGATTTGCTCATTTCCCCTTATAATTGTTAAGAAAGTTTTTGGAACCATATTGGTAGATTTCAAGAATATCTTACTGTGGATTTATGTCCAGTATCACTGAAATCCCACCAACATGAATTTGATGAAACTGCAGTTGAACTGTTTTTCCAATACAGTGGTACCTCTACTTAAGAGCGCCTCTACTTAAGAACTTTTCTAGATAAGAACCAGGTGTTCAAGATTTTTTTTTGCCTCTTCTTAAGAACCATTTTCTACTTAAGAACCGGAGCCCAGAAAAATTCCCCAGGAAATTTGAGAGTGGCACGAAGGCCCGGCCAGTTTCCTGCCATTCCCCCTTTAATCCCGGCCATCTCGGGCTTTTCTGGGCTGCCAGAGGAGCCTTTCGGTGGCGCTTAAGGAGGCTTTGGCAGTCCAGACCAAATGAAGTATTTTCCTTTCCCTGGGCACTTGGAGAAGGAATAAACCACTTCACTGTGGTGACTCCCTCTCACTGCCTCCCATACACCTGGCGCGAGGTTGCCTCCTGGAGCATTTGGGCGCAGAAAGGCAAAAGGGGGCGCTTTGCCCCAGCTGGATCAACTCGGGTTCAGCCAAACCAAGGAGTCACCACAGTGAAGGAAAGGCGCCAGCTACAAAGTGAGCAAGCAAGAGGAGAGGGGAGCCCTTCAGCATGGGAAGGAAGAGGAAGCAGGTAGCAGCAGCAGCCGCCATTCGGTCAAAGGAGCAGGAGGTTTCCCCCTCTCGACTGCCTGGGTTTCTCTCTCTGGTGCAGTGTACAGGAGGCAACCGCATGCCGGGTGTATGGGAGGCGTGTGCTCCTCCTCGCCGCCTCAGACTCTCTCTCTTTTTTTTAAGCATTAAAGTTTTGGATTTTTTAAATTCCACTCACCTTCTTCCTTTGGCAGCAACTGCCATCCTCGTCTTCTTCCTCCTCCTCCTCCCACCCAAATTCCAAGCTTTTATTTCTTTCCTAATGGATTTGCATGCATTATTTGCTTTTACATTGATTCCTATGGGAAAAATTGCTTCGACTTACAAACTTTTCTACTTAAGAACCTGGTCACGGAATGTCATTTGGCGGGACCCAGGAGAAGAGCCTTCTTTGTGGCGGCCCCGACCCTCTGGAACCAGCTCCCCCCAGATATCAGAGTTGCCCCACCCTCCTTGCCTTTCGCAAGCTCCTTAAAACCCACCTGTCATCAGGCATGGGGGAATTGAAATTTCCCTTCCCCTAGGCTTATAGAATTTATACATGGTATGCTTGTATGTATGATTGGTTCTTTAAATTGGGGTTTTTTAGATTATTTTTAATATTAGATTTGTCTGCATTGTCTTTTTTATTGTTGTTAGCTGCCCAAGTCTTCGGAGAGGGGCGGCATACAAATCTAATAAATAAATAAATAAATAAATAAATGAATGAATGAATGAATGAATGAATAAATAAATAAACAAACAAACAAACAAACAAACAAACAAACAAATAAATAAATAAATAAATAAATAAATTTAAAGGGCTTCTGTACTGTAGACGCAGCTTTGACAGCCGTTTGGATTTTCCTGCCTGCTGTTTAGCCAATCAGCGGCCAGGTATGCAGATGAACTAGTTTAAACAGATATTAGCATAAACTATTTGCATACACTTATTTGCATGAATACATAATCATGTTGGGAAACGGGCTGTTTCTGGCCTCCAGAGGGCCTCCTGGGGGCGCTGGAAACTGTTTTTGGCCTTCCCAGGCATTAAATTATGGGTGTGGCCACTCTCACATGCGTGATAGTGCACACCTACAGTTTTTCGGCCCCCAAGGAAAAAAAGGTTCGCCATCACTGCCTTAGCCTCTGTGACTATCTTGATGCCTGACAGGGAAAGTGAAGGAAGGAGTCCAACTCATACATTTCTAGCTGTCAATAAATTGATCCTGAGTCTCCTAGCTAACTATCTTTATCTCTTTTGAACTACTTGTCATGCTTTGCTCTTTCTTGCTGCTTGTGCTACGCCCAGGCTGGTATTATTTGCTTCTGCTTGGAAAACAATTTAAGTACAATCTGCATTTTTGAGATGATGTTAGTTAGTTAGTTAGTTAGTTAGTTAGTTAGTTAGTTAGTTAGTTAGTTAGTTTATTAGATTTGTATGCCGCCCCTCTCCGAAGACTCGGAGGTAGGAAGACATATGGAGGTAGGAATTTTCCATTCCAGCAATATATATTTTTATTTGAGATTTATTTGTTTATTCATTTTTTATGCCTTCCTTTTCCTTAGACTCAGGGCGGCTTACAACATATTAGCAATAGCACTTCTTAACAGAGCCAGATTTTCCAAGCAGTAATAAAGTTTGAGACCAGGTGAAAGAGAAAACGCAAGCCCTTTTACTCTATTCATTTACCTGTATTATGCAGGGGTTGATAGCTGGTGCAGGCTAAATGCAGGATTCAAGCCACTTTTTGTAATCTTGTTTTTGCAAAGTAGGAGGTAAGAATTTATTTTTTCCCTGTTAAGGAAGTTTCATTACTTCCCTTGAAATCTTTGGGTTGCTACGTGCTACCACAGGACGGTCAAAAGACACATATAGGCAGAAATGCGGTTGTATCTTTATTTAGCATACCAAATGAGTGACCACAAAACTGGCAAAAATGTATTCAGACGTTTTCTGTTCTTTGCAATTTGTACGAGCTTTGTCGTTCATGGAGCAACTACGGAGCAGGATAAATGAAGAGGGGGGGGGAGAGAAACAAAATTTGAAGATTCAGATTGAAACACCTGGAAGACTTCATTTGACCCAAGAATTGAAAGTTCTTGACCTCTATTATGTTAAAACTCAGTTTATTCTGATAGTGGGGCTATAGATTCTCATCCAGCGGTGGGCTACGAGCCGGAATGCTAAATTGCGCTTGCCGCCGCGGCTCATAAGTTCTTGCGGGACCAGTGCGATTTTGCTGCTGCACCTGTGAAGCCGCAGGTCCGCCTGTGTTTTGGCAAGGTTTTTTTTTGCCGAAATACAGGCTGTTCTCACCTGTACCCCCACCCCACCAGATCAAAGCTGGACATTAAAACTGTCCTTGATGGATACAAATCTTAACTTTTTGTGTTATTACAGTTTTTTAAAAAAATTAGAAATGGGGTCATATCATCCATCTGTCTGTCTATCTACCTATCTGTCTACATACCTATCTAATTACCTATCCATCCTGTTCTTAGTTTATATAAATGACTGGACTATTAATTGAAAATTTGGAGAGCCAGTGGGCTGGAGTAGTTAAGCCGAGGAAGTAGGACTGGAGAGTCTCAACTCCTAGTGTTAGCTAGAAAAGTCGATCTGGTAGGCTTGAGCCAGCCATTTCCCTAAGCCCCAGACCAGAAAGTTTTTAAAAAACAACTTTCTACTCCACCCTCAAGATTAGCAAAGATGCTTAAGGATAAATCTGCAAAATGTTGGAAATATCACCAGATACCTGGTTCATGTTGGCGGGACCCAGGGGAAGAGCCTTCTCTGTGGTGGCCCCGACCCTTTGGAACCAACTGCCCCCAGATATCAGAGTTGCCCCCACACTCCTTGCCTTTCGTAAGCTCCTTAAAACCCACCTCTGTCGTCAGGCATGGGGGAATTGAGACTTTCCCTTCCCCCTAGGCTTTTAAAATTTATGCATGGTATGTCTGTAGGTATGATTGGTTTCTTAAATTAGGGTTTTTAAATTAACTTAAATTATTGGATTTGTTTATATTGTTTTATTGTTGTTGTTAGCTGCCCCGAGTCTACGAAGAGGGGCGGCATACAAATCTGATAAATAAATAAATGAATGAATGAATGAATGAATGAATGAATGAATGAATAAATAAATAAATAAATAAATAAATAAATAAATAAATGGTAGACATGTCAAAAAGCAAAAAAATATTGGCCAAAAATACATTCATGCCTTGAAAAAAAATGATAAAACAACATATAGAGTTGAAACCAGAGACATTTTTATTGGGCATTTTTCCGGACAAGTATAACAAGGGGAATATATATCTGATTTTACATGGAATGACTGCAGCAAGAATAGTATTTGCACAACAATGGAAAAGTGAAAAGATCCCAACAGATGAAATGTGATTAGAAAAATATTAGAATGTGCAGAAATAGATAAGCTAACATTTACAATTAAGGAAAAGAAAGAAATTTTTTGACTTGGAACTTATTATTTTAGCTGACCAAAACAGGAGCTAGAAGCAGGGAAATATATGAAAGAATCAGTGATGTAAGGAAAATATGTTAACTTGGTTAAACAAATATTATTATTATTATTATTATTATTATTTTATTATTATTATTTTATTTTATTGGATTTGTATGCCGCCCCTCTCCGTAGACTCGGTTATTATGGTTAGTAATATTAATATAATGGATATTAATGTAATGAATATTGTTGCAAACACTGTGATTATTATTTCCTAAAATGATTTCTACCGAGATAACATACTGTTCAATTGAAATTGGAATTTTTATACACTATAAAATAAAATAAAAACTTATTGCCAATCAGCACCCCAGCAATATACTAGATTATATGGCCCACTACCTTTAGTGAAGAAAATTTCATCCTGAAGAGAAGGAGGAAAGTATTATTGATTGCAGAACTTTTTTCTGGCCTCATAACAGGAGGGAATATTAGTAATTTTCAAATCCACAAAATCCATCTGTAGCCTGTTTGGGATCAAATCAGCAGAACGGTGGGGTTGGGAAGTTTCTGTAGAGAATATTTTTTTCCCTTTCTGTCTTATATGGCACTGAAGAAAAGGTCAAATACATGAACAAATGCAAATGTAATGTTGTATCTGTGGGGGATTTCCTAAGAGTTTGTCTGGTTGGCCCATTTGTAGAGTTTAGGAAGCTTCCTTTCCTTATTGCAAAATAAAGGAAAAGAAAATATTTTTCCCCCATGAGTTATCTCCATAGTTTCAGATGCCATAGCGAAGGTTCTGTTTCTGAAACCTTCGTGGGAGAACATTACTTGGTTGCAATGTGATTTGGTGGTTTTTATTCTTTGAGAGTAACCTGGGTAGCTTAAAAACTCACCAGAGAGCCTTTTAGTAAAGACTACACCTGAATGTACACTTGAATGATCCTTCCTTCCTTTATGAAACAGCATCTCGGCAAGCTTGTGTGATCATAAACGCCAACCGGGTGAATATTTGTTCTATGCAGAAAATAGCGATGTGTTTGTAAAGAAGACATTAAGACTCTATGTGAAGAGTGAGTATGCTTTAAGATACAAGATCAGTAGCATGCTGTATTTATTAACAGGTTTAATTTTTACCCATTTTTTCCACTGAATCAGGTACGTATAATAGTCTTCTCCAACTTGTCACCCTTAAAAATGGGTTTTGGAACAAAGTAAGAAATTAATGAAGTGCTGTTCATAATGAAAACGATGTTTAAAATACTTCAGGTACCACATCAGTTAAATTGATCAAAACAATAAGTTAAAATCGGGTACATTAGTGAAACATCTGCCTAAATCAGGGGTCCCCAAACTTGGCAACTTTAAGACTTGTGGACTTCAATTCTTCATAGCTGGCTGGAGAATTCTAGAAATTGAAGTCCACAAGTCTTAAAGTTGCCAAGTGTGAAGACCTCTGGCCTAAATTTTTTTTTTTTAAAGTCTCTTTCTGCCAGCTAAAGTTATACGTATAGGCAACTGAGTCTACTTGACCTCACTTATTCCTATCCAGGTCTTTCAGTTCTGTCTTATCTGTGTGTGACAGTCCACTTTACTCAATAAAGCCATTATTTCAAGTTAGTTTTGCAGTTGGAATAGTTGGTCACATCTAAATGATGTCTTTAATTAACTAAACATCTATATATGGATGTAAATGTACCATTCAAAGGACATGGAAATTTCAGAGCCCTTCTTCTGGCAGGGAAGGTGGTTTGGTGGTTAAGCAACCATCATGGTTTGATAGTTAAACAGCCTGCTGCTAGGCAGGGATATGCAAGATTGAAAGCATTTCCAAACTGGATGAGAACAATCTTAAATCTGAGACCCTAGAGAAGCAGGCTAGGCAAAGCAATGGCATGTTTATATATTTGTGACTTATAACTTTTTAAAAAATGTATTCATCATGTACCGGTGTAGTGTAGTCTTTTTGTGCCCCCAACACTTTACCCTTAGACTATCCACGATTGACCTCACCAAGTTCCTAAGAGGTCAGTAAGGGGAGTATATAAGTGCACCAGAGTGCCTACCATCCCCTGTCCTATTGTCTCTCGTATATCTCATATATCTTGTCTTCTATACCTATATCTTTTTCTGCTATTCTCTCATAGTTATATTTCACTCCTTTATTTTCTCCTCTATTTCCCCTTTAATACATTCTACCTGATTATATCCTCTATAACCCTCATTGTGTATTATTGTGTATTGGACAAAACAAACAAACAAATAAATAAATAGATAGATATTGGGGTAGGTAGGTAAGTAAGTATGTAGGTAGGTAGGTAGGTAGGTAGGTAGGTAGGTAGATAGATAGATAGATAGATAGATAGATAGATAGATAGATAGATAGATAGATAGATAGAAAGAAAGAAAGAAAGATAGATAGATAGATAGATAGATAGATAGATAGATAGATAGATAGATAGATAGATAGATAGATAGATACTAGAGTTGGAGTAATGGGAATGCAAGATATAAAGCTACATTTTTGTGTAAAGAGTAAACAGGATGGGAGAATACCATGCATCTTCAGTGAAGGAATCTCATGAAGTTGTGCTGGAAGTTTGAAAGGACAGACTAACCTTTGCTAACGTAATGTTCTCAAAGCAAATTCTGTAACTCTTAAATCATGGGTCACTTGTTCAAAATGGCTGAATGTAAGGAGCCACATCTGAGGGAAATCAAGTTTTGAAAAGCTGGAAAAGATTTTAAAAAGAGGGATAGAATCTAGCTAAATGCATCAATTGGAAGATTGACTAGCTTATTACTGATTTGATAATTGATGATATCGATTTATGGCCCCAACATTTTGCTCTGTACCTGCCTTTATTCAGTTTCACCTGACTAATGCATCCCAAATCCACTATTAGGTTTAAACACAGTAACAGACAGCTGATAAGGGAAAGCCAAGAAAGACAACACAAGATTAAAAACAATAAAAGTCTGGGTGAAAGATAAAAATTAACTGTGTAATATCTTTTATTCTGGGCTAGGTTTGACTTTAAATATACTTGGAGTCAATTACCATGTGATTCATATAAGGATCTATCCATTTAGAGAAATGGGTTTGTAACCAGAACTAGTTAAAACAGAAAAGTCTTAAGAAACTGTTTTGTCAATGTTTGCAAAATTGAATTACTGAACCATCTATCATCTTTGCTGCTATCTTTGCAGGCCTGCCTAAAGTAAAAATGAGCTCAACATTTAATCAGCTATCTTGCATTGCTGAAAGCAACCCTGCTTCATTGTGGATCTGGAAGGAATGTCACAGAAAACATATCAAGTAAATTTAAAAAATACTTTGAATTGTTCCATTGACGCGAGTGGTCACTTTTCATTGATTAACTATAATATAATTATGGATCATACAGCACTGACATAATTGTATTTTTTTAAAGATGTGAATAAGATGTCATGGGAATAAAAGCTTTGATTGATCTCGCTGGATCAGACAAATGGATTTTCAATTCTATGACAGATCTCTTCCTAGAGCACCTGTCAGAGTTCAACATCGTTCTCTTAATAAATTATACGGAAAAGTTTCCATCTTGTCCTAAACCTTGAACTGAGAACTTCAGAGAACATGTACAGATGTTCTTACTAACAGAATAGGAGTCCTAGCTTACTATTATCAAGAATGCTGCTCATTTTATTCTTCCTGCTGCAAATAGGGTTATTATTATTATTATTATTATTATTATTATTATTATTATTATTTATTAGATTTGTATGCTGCCTCTCTCCGAAGACTCGGGGCGGCTCACAACAATAATCAAAAACAATACAACATTGCAACAAATCTAATATTAAAAGAGAACAATATATAAAACCCCAACAATTTTAAACCCATGCAACACATACATATCAAAAACAAAATATAAAAGCCTAGGGGAGATGTCTCAATTCCCCCATGCCTGGCGAAATAGGTGGGTCTTGAGTAATTTGCGAAAGACAAGGAGGGTGGGAGCCGTTCTAATCTCTGGGGGGGTGTTGATTCTACAGGGCCGGGGCAGCCACAGAGAAGGCTCTTCCCCTGGGGGCCGCCAAACGACACTGTTTGGTCGACGGGACCCGGAGAAGGCCAACTCTGTGGGACCTTATCGGCTGCTGTGATTTGTGCGGTAGAAGGCAGTTCCGGAGGTATTCTGGTCCAATGCTATGCAGGGCTTTGAAGGTCATTACCAACACTTTGAATTGTGACCGGAAACTGATCGGCAGCCAGTGCAGACCATGGAGTGTTGTAGAAACATCTGGGAAGCCCCACGATAGCTCTCGCGGCCGCATTCTGCACGATCATGCCAGTTCATCATGCTAGTTACATCATGCCAGTTCCATTCTTGCAGTCTTCTCATGCCAAGCCATCTCATCAATTACAATTCTGGTAGTTATAAACTCTCTGCTTAGGAATTTCTAGAAACTCTCTAAGCAGTTTACATAGTTAGCATATTATCCCCATCAATTTGGGTTCTCATTTGACTGATCTTGGGAGCAGTGATGCGCTGCCAAAAATTTTACTGCCACGCTGTAGGTGTGGCTTATTTTGTGGGTGTGGTTTGATGGTCATGTGACCAGGTAGGAGTGGCTTGCCAGCCATGTGGCTGGGTGGGAGTGGCTTGACAATCATGTGACCAGGGTGGCTGGTCAATATTCTCACATGCATTGAGTCAATATTCCATGTTAGAGTCAATATTCTCACATGCATTGAGTCAATATTCCATGTTAGAGTCAATATTCTCACATGCATTGAGTCAATATTCTCACATGCATTGAGTCCATATTCCATGTTAGAGTCAATATTCTCACATACATTGAGTCAATATTCCATGTTAAAGTCAATATTCTCACATCCATTGAGTCAATATTCCATGTTAGAGTCAATATTCTCACATGCATTGAGTCAATATTCTCACATGCATTGAGTCAATATTCCATGTTAGAGTCAATATTCTCACATGCATTGAGTCAATATTCCATGTTAGAGTCAATATTCTCACATGCATTGAGTCAATATTCCATGTTAGAGTCAATATTCTCACATCCATTGAGTCAATATTCTCACATGCATTGAGTCAATATTCCATGTTAGAGTCAATATTCTAACATGCATTGCGTCAATATTCTAACATGCATTCCATGTTCCATGACTATAATTGGCATATAATTCCAATAAATAAATAAATAATAAATAAATGTTATATCTACCAAATATAAAGAACCTGTAACAAAAAAAGATGACAGCTTTCACCATTCCTTCATATCTAATATTTAAAGTATATGATTATATGAAGTTCTCAGGATCATTTGGTTTGGGTAGGGGGGAGAGAAGGGAATCTGAATGCCAAAAACATTAATATGCCAGCCACAATCCAGTGGTATATGCAAAAGTGGGCAGGGCTTTATACACAGTTGACATCTTTATTTTTTCTAATTCCGTCTGCTGAATGCACAGAAGGTTTCATTTATCTTTGTATTTGTAATGTTGCATTTTCAATCGTTTTGCATGAGCATTAGAAAAAGTGAATTTTTTTTTTCTTCCTTTCAGTTGCACTGAAATCACAGATGGAATTTCAAATGGAAGACACCAAGGAATAATATTTGGATCCTGGATCTCAAGCAGCACTTTAGATACAAAGAATATACAAACGGGGCGTTTTGTTGAATGCTGTGCAAACAATTCAGTTGGCTATTCTTGTGAATCGTATTTTGTTGAACCAAAAGGTAGGGTATAATTGCACAGTTTAGTCTACTGAGGACATGGTGAAATACACTGCTCAAAAAAAATAAAGGGAATACTTAAAGAACATAATATAACTCCAAGTAAATCAAACTTCTGTGAAATTTATTTTATTTATTTATTTATTTATTAATCAAATGTGTATGCCGCCCCTCTCCGCAGACTCGGGGCGGCTAACAACAGTAATAAAACAATATAAACAAATCTGATATTTAAGTTAATTTTAAAAAGAAACCCCAATTTAAGAGACCAATCATCCATACAGACATACCATGCATAAATTTTTTATAAGCCATGGGGAAGGGAATATCTCAATTCCCCCACGCCTGACAACAGAGGTGGGTTTTAAGGAGCTCATGAAAGGCAAGGAGGGTGGGGGCAACTCTGATATCTGGGGGGAGTTGGTTCCAGAGGGCCGGGGCCGGCACAGAGAAGGCTCTTCCCTTGGGTCCCACCAAACGGCATTGTTTAGTTGACCGGACCTGGAGAAGGCCAACTCTGTGGGACCTAACTGGTCACTGGGATTCATGCGGCAGAAAGTGGTCCCGGAGGTATTCTGGTCCGATGCCAAGAAGGGCTTTATAGGTCATAACCAACACTTTGAATTGTGACCGGAAACTGATCGGCAACCAATGCAGGCTGCGGAGTGTTGGTGTAACATGGGCATACCTAGGGAAGCCTATGATTGCTCTCGCAGCTGCATTCTGCACGATCTGGAATTTCCGAACACTTTTCAAAGGTATCCCCATGTAGAGAGCGTTACAGTAGTCGAGCCTCGAGGTGATGAGGGCATGAGTCTAAATAGGTCCAAATAGGGCCGCAACTGGTGCACCAGGCTGACCTGGGCAAACGCCCCCCTCGCCACAGCTGAAAGATATTTCTCTAATGTGAACTGTGGATCGAAGAGGACGCCCAAATCAAACTGTCCACTTAGGAAGCGACACTGATTGACAATTTCATATGTTCTCATATGTTCATATGTTCTCAGCACATTCAAGTTTGTACAGAACAAAGTATTCAATGAGAATATTTCATTCATTCAAATCTAGGATGTGTTCTTTGAGTGTTCCCTTTATTTTTTTTTTGAGAGTGTACTATGGTGATAATTGGATTTTAGGATTTAGAAGCAGCATGTTGAGCAATTTGAGCTAAATCTTAAAAGATTGAATTTAAGAAATTAAACCCATATGATTTTTGTTTTTGCTTCCAAACCTGTACTGTAGAAACACCATAATCCAATGGTTGGGTTTTGATTTTTCACTGTAATCATTTTGTGGTCTGCATTTGCAGTTAGTAAGACAGAACACAGTTTTTATTTTACCAATGGGGATCTGACACTGGGGAAAAAAATCCACTCAATATATTTTAGCTGACATATTTGCTCACAGGAAATATACTGTTATTCTCCAAAGGTAGATAAATCACTAGAGATATAGATCAGTCTCATGTATGGCCACTGTATGCTTACTTTCATTCTTTGCTCTTTTTATAAACATTTCTTAACTTTCCATTTGATAGGCAAGGGTATGTTCTTCAAGACATGAAGGCTTGGTCTATAAAAATTAATGTACTGTTTATGTTTTGCAAGTCTAATAAGGATTATGCAGCATCTCAAAGATTTGCAAATTCTACCCTGGGAAGCTTTAGTACTTACTCTGCGGTCAACTTTGTTGGAAAGCATTCATTCATTCAAGGAGAGTAAACAGTGATGGGCTGCCAAAAGGTTTACCGCCACACTGTGGGTGTGGCTTATTTTGTGAGTGTGGCTTGATGGTCATGTGACCAGGTAGCAGTGGCTTTCTAGCCATGTGACCAGCGGGCGTGACTTGACAATCATGTGACCGGGGGGGGGGGCTTAAAGTTCATGTGACTGGGCAGGAGTGGCTTACCAACCAAGATAAGTTTTCAAATAGGTGCTTGGACTCTTTCTCAGTTGATTAAGTCACATTATTTGAATAGCCACAAAAAGGACAAATGATAGACAGCATTATTTGTTGAGGGGCACAGTAACATTTTAAGGTTTTGTACTGAACCCACAAGGTTCAGTATGATAACAGATTAGGCAAGTTGCTCAATTTTCTTTAATTGCTATAAAAGTTCAGTTCTAGATATTGATTAAAATGATTAAACCATTTATGGGTAAAAACATACTATTTAATTATTTCCTATTTTATAAATAATTAAGGATCATACTAAGGTACTAGAGAAGGAAGGACAATAAAAAACTATTAAGTATTCAATAAATAATGCATAAATTTACTACCACCACTGCATTGTCATCGTCCCCCCCCCCCCCCCCCCCCCCGTGGAGGCAGCAGCCCCTTACTATGAGTAAATATTTATTTCCCTCTTTCACCACTTTTCAAATTGCATGAATTTTTGCATTTGCTTTCCAGGTAATCTTTTGCTATATGCAACATTTGGAGTCTGCTTTCCAATTATCGCTGGGTTGTGCATATTAACTTGCCGAAACTATAAAAAGGTGACAGCAAAATTGACATTCTTTATTCATTTCAGTCTCCCTTTGTGTGTTGCTTTTACCATTCACAATGTCCCATTCCCTCTAGCAATTTAAATATGAAAGACAACTGCACATGATACAAATGGTTGATTCTTCCAACAATGAATACATCTACATTAATTTCAGTGAGTTGGAGTATGATGTCCGGTGGGAGTTTCCCAGAGAAAATCTGAAATTTGGTGAGCTGTCCATGGTACTCTTCCTGAAGCTAATCATGAAATAAGCAAGGACAATTTGTAAAATAAGGAGAACACTGTACTTCCTTTTTTATAGGGCAAGTACTAGGCTCTGGTGCCTTTGGAAAAGTCATGAATGCTACTGCATATGGAATTGGCGAAGCTGGAGCATCCATCCAAGTTGCTGTCAAAATGCTTAAAGGTAGCTAAAAGTTTAAAGAGAATGTGGTCTCTTTGTATCAACCCGATTTTCTCCCGTCACTGAAGTAGTAAGCTTGGACTCTGTACACTTATGGCTCTAGTTGCTTGTGTTTGACAGATCCCTTTCTAAACAGTTATTATTGGTGGTCCTCAAGCACAACTAAAGAGGATCAACAGCTTTCTCTTCTGACAAGGTATCATGCCATCTGTCTCTTGAGTGTGGTTTTTGGAGGCAATAGAGCCGTGATGATGATGATGATGATGATGATGATGATGATGATGATGATGATGATAATAATAATAATAATAATAATAATAATAATAATAATAATAATAATATGTCAATACAACACAGCAAACGAGATCACTATGCTGGATTTCGTATTTCATCACCAGTCGGGCGCTTCCCAAGCACCTAGGACTGCGTGATGTAGTGGCGAATTATGTTTGCCGATCCCAGTAAAGCGGCCTTTTGCAATTGACAAATGGAGATTTTGCAAATTCCGATGGTTTTCAAATGTCCGCTGAGATCCTTTGGCACTGCACCCAATGTGCCAAGTACCACTTATTATTATTATTATTATTATTATTATTATTATTATTATTATTATTATTACTATTACAGTGTTCCCTCAATTTTTGCGGGTTCGAACTTCGTGGAAAGTCTATACCACAGTTTTTAAAAAATATTAATTAAAAAATACTTTGCGGGTTTTTTCCCTATACCACAGTTTTTCCCACCCGATGACGTCATATGTCATCGCCAAACTTTCATCTACCTTTAATAAATATTTTTTAAAATAAACTTTAATAAATAAACATGGTGAGTAATAATCTGAATGGTTGCTAAGGGAATGGAAAATTGCAATTTAGGGGTTTAAAGTGTTAAGGGAAGGCTTGTGATACTGTTCATAGCCAAAAATAGTGTATTTACTTCTGCATCTCTACTTCGTGGAAATTCAACTTTCGCGGGCGGTCTCAGAACACATCCCCCGCGAAAAGTGAGGGAACACTGTATTAGACTTGTATGCCGCCTCTCTCTGAAGACTCGGGGCGGCTCACAACAGCAATAAAAAAGTACAATACAAATCAAGTCAGTGGTATTTGTGACACTTTTTAAAATGTTCAGTTGACTGAGTTTCACGTTTAATGAATAAAAGAGATAAAAATAAAATAAAAATAAAAATAATAAAAATTAATAACGTTTTACTTAATTACACTCTTTCTGGATCATTTCCCCATTTTATTTTAGGATGAATTTCTCTTTTCTTCTTTCCTTAAAAAGGCATTTCCTAATCACTGCAAGAGTGGGTAGGCATATAACACAGTTTTTCTTATTCTTTATGTTTCCTTTGCTTTTGAGTAAAGTAATGGGTTATCCCATGATATCACAAAACCAGGAAACAAGGCACTTTTCTAAGAGTTATAACCATCTTTTACTTGTTCACTCTCATTTCCTGCTTCAATAAAAAATGTTTGACTGAATTAGTATTTATGTTAATAAAATTATTTCTAATGTGTTTCAATCTGTATATATTTCATTGTAAAAAAAATCCCATATAGTTACTATCTGCCATATTACCTTTACAGAAAAATATGACTCTTTGGAAAAAGATGCTCTAATGTCTGAACTCAAAATGATGATTCATATTGGAAGTCATGAAAACATTGTGAATCTTCTAGGAGCATGCACCAAGTCAGGTAAGCCACATATTTCTGAAATATACTAACAACTAGAATATTAAGTCATACATTTGAGGTCCTTACATGACGTGGTGGGCATTTGTGTGATCTTAGCCACTGACTGTAGCATACTTTTATTTCCAAGAATGGTTTTAAGTATCACAAACCCCATAGACATATAGAGAAAATAAAATGTCCAATACATTGCTTAACTGGCCAAGAAAATAAAATGCAAATATAAACTAGAGTAGTAGAAAATATGTTGGATAGTTAGAAACAGGCGGGGGTTGCAACTTACCTCCGCTACCGGTGTTGATGCGTGCGCTGTTCCAGGTGACCGGCGAGCGGGCGCACACATTGGAGCAAAATTTGGCTTCTGCACATGTGCAGGAAGCAAATCTTGTGAGAAGACACGTGGGTGAGTGAGATTTCAGGGATTTGGGGCAAATTTTTTGCTTCTGTGCATGCATGGAAGCAAAAAATTGCCAAAAGATTATTTATTTATTTATTTATTTATTTATTTATTTATTTATTTATTTATTTATTTATTTATTTATTTATTCATTCTTTACTTACTTACTTACTTACTTACTTACTTACTTACTTACTTACTTACTTACTTACTTACTTACTTACTTATTTATTTTGTCCAATACACAATGAGTGTTTTAGTGGGTATATATATATACACACATAGTAAAACACATGATGAGGGTTATAGAGGAGATACTCATAGTAAAATATATCTAAGAAAGAATAGAAAAGAAGATATAGGAATAAAACATATCAATGAAAGAATAGAAGAAGATATATAGGAATAGAAGAAAGGAATAGGAGATATAGGAGAGTAATAGGACAGGGGACAGAAGGCACTCTAGTGCACTTGTACTCGCCCCTTACTGACCTCTTGGGAATCTGGATAGGTCAACCATAGATAATCTAAGGGTAAAGTGTTGGGGGTTTGGGGATGACATTATGGAGTCCTTTAATGAGTTCCACGCTTCGACAACTCGGTTACTGAAGTCATATTTTTTACAGTCAAGTTTGGAGCTGTTAATATTAAGTTTAAATCTGTTGTGTGCTCTTGTGTTGTTGTGGTTGAAGCTGAAGTAGTCACCGACAGGCAGGATGTTGCAGCATATGATCTTGTGTTTTGCTGCAATTCCTAGAATTCCTAGCAACCATTTGTTACAATGAGAATTCAAAGACGTGTAGTCTTTGGAATAAGTATAAGTAAAGGGATTTCATTTTGATATGATTGTGGTGAAAATTTCTAACAACATTCATTTCCCTTTTCTTACATCCAAGAAATGTCTACCCCCCCCCCCCCCCCAATATGATGCATTCTAAGTATACATTCAGTAAAAGGTTTTCTTATATTTTAAACATGTATTTTTAGGACCAGTTTACTTAATTTTTGAATATTGTTGCTACGGGGACCTTCTGAACTACTTGCGAAGCAAAAGAGACACCTTTCACAAAACATGGACTGAAGTCTTCAGTCAGCACAATTTTAGTTTTTATCACAATTTCCGAGGACAAATCAATTCAAGGTAAAGATCAATCATGGTTTAATTGTGGTTAGCAAAAAATAAGGGAGAAATCTACATTATGCACAGATGAAGAAATTGGGATACAAAAACAATGCATTATTATCAAAGTTTCAGTACAAATTTACAGTGATCCCCCGAGTTTCGCGATCTCGATCTTTGCGAAATGCTATATCGCGATTTTTCCACCCGATGACGTCACTCCCTTCCTTTCTCATCTTTCTTTCTCTCTCTCTTTCTCTATCTTGCTTCTTCCTCTCTCACACTCTCTTCCTCCCTCTCTCATCTCTTTCTTTCCTTCTCTCTCTTTCTCTCTCTCTTTCTCTATCTCTCCCCCTCTTGCTCTCGAGCGGCAAGCGAGCAGCCGGGCGGGCGGGCGAACAGGCAACGGGGAAACCCCATCTTCGGCTCCTCGCTGCTGCCGCGCTGAGGAGCAGATCAGCTGTTGGGCGGCCGAAGGAACCTTCCCTGGGTCTTCCCCGCCGCCCACACGCAAACTCCACCATCTGCGCATGTGCGGCCATGAAAAAAAAGGGTGCGCATGCGCAGATGGTGTTTTATTTCCGCACCGCTATATCGCGACAAATCGAGTTTCGCGAGGGGTCTTGGAACGGAACCCTCACGAAACTCGGGGGATCACTGTATTATATTTATTATTGCATAATCAAGCTGTGTTTGTCCTTATCGCTACCATATTTTTCAGAGCATAAGACGCACCCTTCTCTTCCCTAAAAGAGGCTGAAAATTTGGGTGCATCTTATATTCCAAATGTAGCTTTTTCAATGCTTTCCCCCCCCACCCAGCCCTAACTAGGTGCTAACAATCTTCTCGACTTCCTATTCCCTCTGAAGAAGGTTTTTTTCTCCAGCCCTAAATCTTTACAGGTTTGTTTTCATTTCTACTCCCTCTGAAAAAAGCTTTTTCAGCCTTAACGCTCTGCTAATGATCTTCCTAGCTTGCAACATTTCTTTTTATTCTTACTCCTTCTGAAGCAGTTTTTCCTGCCCTCAGTTTTTGCAGCCTTGTTTGTATTCCTGCTCCCTCTGAAAAAGGTTTTTTCAGCCTTAACCAGGGGATAAAATAATGTGCTGAAGCTGAACAAATTAAGGACGCTAGCCAGTTGAATACCTGGTAGGTAGATTTTCCCCCCCTGTTTTCTTCCCCCAAAAGTAAAGTGTGCCTTATTCTCCAGTGTGTCATATACTCCGAAAAATACTGGTGTGTCTTATGCTCCGAAAAATACAGCATATTAAATGTTTTAACAAATACTTTCTTTTTTTTGAAGTGCACCCCTTATCTCCAGAAATGGAAGCATACTAACAAATGGATCTTACCTACCAGTTGGCCATGGGGATCATTCACACACAATACGAGACTTAGATGTGATCCCTAAAACATATGGAAGTGCCCTGATTTCAGCGGAAGGTAAAAGGTTATTAAAAATTGTTGTACAAATTAGAGCTTGTTCTGCCGGGCTCTATGGTAGGAGCCGCCCGAAAATTCAAGGGTACAAATTTCAGACACACACACACGTTTGAAAACTTCAAAACAATGTTCTTTATCACAAAATTCAAAATAAACAAAGCACTCTTTTTGTATTGCAAAGAGCACTCTTCCCAAAACAACCGGGTAGTCTGTACAATTTCCCTTAAGCAGTCATTAAGTACTTAGCTAGCAGCTGTGAAGAAACTTCACACCCCTCTTCTTCCAACAAAGTGAGACACACACACACGTTGCTCTGCTTTGGTTTCAAAGGCGTGAAAAAGCAACAAAGTCCAGCAACACAAGATTCCTGATGAACTGCGATCAGATATTCTTCCACAACGGCCAAACCCACATGCTGCTATTTATAGCAGCAGCCCTAATTACTGGAGCCCCACCCAAACACAGGTGGCCTCCCTTATTTCCTGTAATATGTTCTTACTTGGTCTCTTCTACGCATAATTCTGTGCTTGCATGGGTCCAAAATGTCATCATCTGAATCAACGTAAGATAAGGGAGATTGACTGCCTGGGTTGTGTGCCAAGCCCTCCTCTGCTGAGTCACTCCCACCTTCTTCTTCGTCCGAGGAAACTAAACTCTGAACTGATTCTGTCGGCAATAACACAGGCCTGTGACATGTTGAATTTTTCCCTGCATCCACCTCCCCATTCCCTGGGGCAGGAGCTGGGCCAGAGCCAACCACAACAGAGCTGGGCAGAAAGAAATTTGGAACTGGCATAAGCTGTGCTTTCTCTATGGTGTGGTGGACTAATGAGGGAGCTCTTGCCTCACAATCAGGAGGCTGCGAGTTTGATCCTAGGTAGAGGCACATGTTCAGTGATGGGCTACCAAAATTTTTACTACCACACTATGGGCGTGGCTTATGCATTTTGTTTCAACATCTTTCAGTGCAAATTGGGTGCTCTGGGGTGGAGCTCCAAATGTTGCTACCGGAACTGCGTTCCTGACCGTTCCCGTAGGAGCCCATCCCTGCATGTATTTCTCTCTTCTCTCTCTGCCTTTCCATAAATAGTCTTAGCAATAGAATCAATAAAAGCTGGCATGGACCTTCTTTCAAAAGCCTTCAAACAAATAGACTGAGTTAGTAAATGGCGAACTGTTTTGCCCTCGGGTGCCGAAATAGGGTGCATGCATGCTATCGTACATGCGCAGGTGCATGCGCATGGGCGTGGCTTATGCATTTTGTTTCAACATCTTTCAGTGCAAATTGGGTGCTCTGGGGTGGAGCTCCAAATGTTGCTACCGGAACTGCGTTCCTGACCGTTCCCGTAGGAGCCCATCCCTGCATGTATTTCTCTCTTCTCTCTCTGCCTTTCCATAAATAGTCTTAGCAATAGAATCAATAAAAGCTGGCATGGACCTTCTTTCAAAAGCCTTCAAACAAATAGACTGAGTTAGTAAATGGCGAACTGTTTTGCCCTCGGGTGCCGAAATAGGGTGCATGCATGCTATCGTACATGCGCAGGTGCCCAAACCCATAATTCAATGCGTGGGGAGGGCAAAGACAGCTTCCCCTGTCCTCTGGAGGCCCTCTGGAGGCCCTCTGGAGGCTGTAAACAGCCTGTTTCCCAACTTCTGGCGGGCCCAGTAGGCTCATGTTTCACACACACCCCCCAGGCTCCAAAGGCTTCCCACAGAGTTGGCCTTCTCCGGGTCCCGTCGACGAAACAATGTCGTCTGGCGGGGCCCAGGGGAAGAGCCTTTTCTGTGGCAGCCCCGACCCTCTGGAATCAACTCCCCCTGGAGATTAGGATTGCCCCCACCCTCCTTGCCTTTTGCAAACTCCTTAAAACCCACCTCTGCCGTCAGGCATGGGGAAATTAATTCCCCTGGGCCGTTTCCGCTTTATGTATGGTTTGTCTGAGATGTATGACTGTTTTTTTATATGAAGGGGTTTAAGATTGTTTTTAATTATTGCATTTGTACTGTTTTCTTGTTGTGAGCAACTCTGAGTCTTCGGAGAGGGGGCGACATACAAATCTAAATAATAATAATAATAATAATAATAATAATAATAATAATAATAATAATAATAATAATAATTATTATTATTATTATTATTATTATTATTATTATTATTATTATTATTATTATTTATTTTTTTTAAAGTCCGTGTTTAGGTTCAGCGTTCACTTGAACACCGTGGTGGGCGGGAGGTGGAGGAGGGGAGGGCTCTGACTCAGCAAAGCTGAGTGAAGAACTCTGGGAGTTGAAGTCCACAAAGTCTTAAAGTCTTAAAGTGGCCAAGGTTGGCTGGTGGGGCCTACGTCAACACAGAACCTGCCCCCTCCCCTTTCCAAAGAGCGCCGGGGGTGAGCTAAGGCTGCCCTGTGCAATGGGCACAACAGGGGGGAGAGCCGTGCCACCTCTGAGCCCAAAGTACCCACCCCGGTGCAGGCAGCATCTCCCCTGCCTTGGATGCCCTCCGGCGCGGCTCTCTCCCCTTGTTGCACCCATTGCCCAGGACAGCCCGCGGCTGCTTGTCTCCTTTTATTTCTTAAAGAAAAGGTGCAGCTGCGGCGTCTGAGCCTTTTCCATAAGAAATAAAAGGAGACAGGCGGCTGCGGGCTGCTTTGGCAGAAGACGGGAGGGCGGGGCCAGAAGTGTTGGAGCTCAGGTTCAAGTTCAGCGAACTTACCCAAACTCCGCCGCCAAGTTCGTCCGAACCCGCCGAACCCAAACTTCGTTGGGTTCGCCCAACACTAGTCATGACCTCTTCTGGAAGTGAATTCAATAAACCAATGACCCTCTGGTGAAGAAATATTTCCCTTTATTTGTCCTCACGTTCTTACCTATGAGCTTTAGGGAGTGGCCCCTCACCCCAATATTGTGTGATAGAGAAAATAATTTTCTCTATCCACCTTTTCTATCCCGTGCATGATTTTATACACTTCAATCAAGTCACCTCTTAAACGCCGTCTTTCAAGGCTGAAGAGACCAAGACGTTGCAACCTGGTTTTATAAGGGAGGTGCTCCATTTCCTTGATCATTCTCGTTGCCCTTTTTGGCACCTTTTCCAGTTCCATTATATCCTTCTTCAGGTGCACAGTACACAGTACTCTAAGTATGGTCTCACCATCATTTTATACAGAGGCAATACAACACTATCGACCTATTTTCGATTCCCTTCCTAATCATGCCAAGCATGGAATTTGCTTCTTTTTTTTTTTTTACTGCTGCTGCTGCGCACTGGGTTGACATCTTCATTGAGCTGTCCACCAAAATCCCAAGATCTTTTTCTTGGGTTGTCCCAGAAAGCTTGGTCCCCATCAGTTGGTAGGTATTATTTATTTATTTATTTATTTATCATTTATTCATTCATTCATTCATTCATTTATTTATTTATTTATTAGATTTGTATGCCGCCCCTCTCCGAAGACTCGGGGCGGCTAACAACAATGAAAAGACAATGAAAACAAATCTAATATTAAAAATAATCTTAAAAAACCCAATTTAAAGAACCACTCATACATACAAGCATACCATGTATAAATTCTATAAGCCTAGGGGGAAGTGAAATTTCAATTCCCCCATGCCTGACAACAGAGGTGGGTTTTAAGGAGCTTGCAAAAGGCAAGGAGGGTGGGGGCAACTCTGATATCTGGGGGGAGCTGGTTCCAGAGGGTCGGGGCCGCCACAGAGAAGGCTCTTATCCTGGGTCACGCCAAACAACATTGCTTAGTTGATGGGACCCGGAGAAGGCCAACTCTGTGGGACCTTTGCCCCAATATGCATAACATTGCACTTGTTTAGGTTAAAATGCATTTGCCATTTTGTTGCCCACTCACTCAATTTTGAGAGATCTTTCTGGAGCTCCCGATAATCAAAGAAGTGAAGCTGTCCACACAGCACAATTTTCACTATCAGTGCAGCATCCTTATCCATTCCAGTAGTAACCTGTTACTGTCAATCACCTATATTATTTGCAATGGTGGTTGCTAGTGCATGGGAAGGAATGTGATACATTGAAAGTGAAGGGTTCTGGAGGCCACCTAAATATTTAAAAATATAGCTGTCTTTCTTTCTACTTGAGCAATCAGCCAATAAACCAATTTTCTTTTGCAGATGAAGTGAAATATGTGAACAGGAGACTAGATGTTGAAGAAAGCCTCAATATATTGACTTTTGAAGACCTTCTCTGCTTCTCATATCAAGTTGCCAGAGGAATGGAGTTTCTGGAATCAAAATCAGTAAGATTGCTCTGTAACCTTTAACCTTAGACTATCTGCAATTGATCTCTCCTCCTTTCTAAGAGGTCTGTAAGGGGCGTGCATAAGCGCACCATTGTGCCTACCGTCCCTGTCCTATTGTCTACTTTTTATCATTACTTATCTAATGTTTTATATGTACAAATTATCACCCTATAATTGTTTGACAAATAAATAAATAAAATATAGTGCTGAATAGTATAGATTAGGTGGGAAGGAATGCTCTACTGTCTAAATATCTAAAGTTAGACATTTGAGATCAGGCTGGTTGAATACTATAATTATTCATAATAGATTTTTTTCCCTAGGAAATAAAAATCTAAAGATATGTGGATTAATTTCTCAATTTAAACTATCCTAATAATCTTAAAGTTGACGAGGATGAACAATGCTGCTTTATTGAGTGCTTAAATTGGTAAATAAATGCATAAACCCTAATTCCAAGCAATAGACATTCTGTGTTTATGTATTTAAAGGACAATGACTGTTTACTATCAGCCTTGCTCCTTTCCTTGCTTAGTGGAAGGAAGTAGAATGAATCAGGTTGGTTTTTTGGAGACCAACAGCTCATACTGAAGCATAATTCCAGGATATTGACAGTTGTTTACTGCCTTTTCTTAGATCTTAAGAAGCATTTTTAAAATCACTGAAAGAAATTCCTGTATTCATACCATCTTAGATTTTGTGTGTAATGTTTTATTTTATCCTTTTGGCCTCTTTGTTATTATATTTTTTTAAGTTCTCACTTTAAAAAAAATCACTCTTTATTTTACTTTACTTCTGAAACTTCATTAAAAAGAACTTACTACGTTTTACTTAATGGCTTTCAGCATACTGTATTATTTCAGTAGAAAAAAGACTTAAAAAAAACAATCAGAGAATTAAATTCTGTCCTTTGTACAACACTTTTCTCTCTTGACAGTGTGTTCACAGAGATCTAGCAGCCAGGAATATACTCGTCACCTATGGGAAAGTGGCCAAACTATGTGATTTTGGACTTGCCAGGGATATAATGAATGATTCAAACTATGTTGTCAGAGGAAATGTAAGTTAATGTTTATTGTAGATGGTTCCCAACGTTTTCTGTGAAAGATCTGAAAGTAAAAATGAAATTACTACTAATATCTTGCACAAACAAATCCAGATTCGGAAGGGTGATAATAAGGCAAATTTCCAACTTCAGTTGGTTTGCTGGATAAGAATGTGGTGTGTGTGCTTTCAAGTCCATTTTTGCTGCCTGCGCAGTTTTCTTGCCAAGGTTTCAAAAGAGATTCGCCCTTCTCTTTAACCCAGAGCTGAGAGAGAGTGACTGGCCCAAGGTCATCCAGACAACTTTCATGCCTAAGGCAGGACTAGAACTCATAGCTTCCTGATTTATAGCCTGGCGTCTTAATCATTGCACCAAACACTTATCATCACATCACAGTTTCAGCTAAAAATTGCACTTCTATATCTCCACGTCTTTACTATTTGCAATTGATGAGTATCTGAACTAGTCCCTGTGTTTTTATGACAGCATCTTGAGAAGTAAATGTCTCTGGAGATTCTCAGTCATCCAGATCATGGTTGTCTCAGAGGTGCTTTTTCAAGAGACAACTGGACTTCCTGGTTTTTCTTTGAAGACATTTCGCTTCTCATCAAAGAAGCTTCTTCAGATGTCTTTGTGCCAATTATGGTGGGACCAGAACCTATGATCTTCTGTTTTCTAGCCTGATGCCTTAACCACTACACCAAACTGGCACTACAAAAAAATATAGATAGCTGCTTGAATCTTAATGATCTTGTAAGCATGGAAGAAGAGCTTGTTCATAACTTCTGAGACCCTGTATCCCATTGGAGATCAACCAGGTATCAGTGGGAGTAGGGTGGATGGTGCCTTATTTTGTCATCAACCACCATATAGTACTCTCTGCGCAACGTCCTTCCTGTCAACTGCTACTTCAGTTTCAACCACAACAACACACAAGCTCTCAACAAATACAAATTAAAGTAAACCACTCTAAACTCGACTGCAGGAAATACGACTTTAGTAACCGAGTAGTTGATGCATGGAATTCACTACCTGACTCTGTAGTATCATCCCCTATCCCACAAAACTTTACCCTTAAACTATCCCTGTTGACCTCTCCCAATTCCTAATAGGTCAGTTTGGGGCCAGTGTGCCTTCTGTCCCCTGTGCTAATGTTTCTCTCTTACTAGTGTTCTGTCGGGCTCTCTGGTAGAATCCTCCCCAAAATTCACAGGTACAAATTTCAGACACACACACACACGTTTGAAAATTCAAAACAATGTTCTTTATAATGAAAATTCACTTAAACCAGGCCCTCTTTTGGTATAGCACAGAGCACTCGTCTCCAAACAAACTGGTAATTTGTACAAGTCCCTTATCAGTTCTGTGATACTTAGCTTGCAGCTGTGAGGCAATTCACAGTCCTTCTTCTTTCACAAAGTGAAACACACTTTGCTCTGGTTTAGTTTCAAAGTGGGGAAAAAGCAGCACACAAAAAGTCCAAGTCAGTAAAGCAGTCACGAAACACAACAATCAGATAATCCTCCACAATGGCCAAACCCACAGGCTGCTCTTTATAGAAGCCTCACTAATGACCACAGCCTCACCCAACTACAGGTGGCCTCATTTTCTTTGATAATAATCTCTCAGTTGTTGTTGCCTATGCACCGCTCTCCACATGCGAGGCTGTATCATTAACTCTTGTTCTGAATCCAAGGAGGAGCTAGATAATTGATCTCCTTCTGAGCTGTCTGCCACACTCTCCTCCTCCCTGTCACTCAAGTCTTCTTGGTCAGAGGAGCCTTCATCAGCAGATTCCACCCGGGGCAAAACAGGCCTGCAGCATGTGGATGTCTCCCCCACATCCACAGTCCTTGGGGCAGGAGCAGGGCCAGAGCTAACCACAACATACTAGTATAATGTATATAAACACTGTTATATCTTTGTATACCTCCAATACATAATTGACAAAACAAATAAATAAAACAAATAAAAATGTCATTTCATTATCTGGAACGTGCATAAAAATATTGAGATTTCTAATCTGGAAAGCACTTCCACATCAGAAACTGTTAGGCTGTATGTATACTGCCTTATCTGCTTTACACACATGCACATTTATTTGATTACAGATAAACACAGCAAGGAGGCAACATTGTTGAGTGTGGGGGGTTTTCTTAAAAAAAAAAAAGATTAAATTTTAAAGATTAAAAGATTGTTAAGTTTAAAACCACCATGGTTTTGCTATGGTTCCTTCCGAGAGAAGGAAATAGTGGCTGAACTGCAGTAGTTCAACATTGCATGATTGATGGCGAAAGATGTTGGGGAGTTAATGCTTAGAAACCTCTGAGATCTAAAGATTCTCCATCTCCGAGAAATCAGCCCAAAGTTGGTACAGTGGTACCTCTACCCAAGAACGCCTCTGCTTAAGAACTTTTCTCGATAAGAACCGGGTGTTCAAATTTTTTTTGCCTTTTCTCAAGAATCAGTTTCCCACTTACAAACCCGAGCCTCCGAAACTGTAACCGGAAAAGGCAGGGAGAAGCCTCTGTGGGGCCTTTCTAGGAATCTCCTGGGAGGGAACAGGGTTGGAAAAGGCGGGGAGAAGCCTCCATGGGGCCTTTCTAGGAATCTTCTGGGAGGGAACAGGGTTGGAAAAGACAGGGAGAATCCTCCATGGGGCCTTTCTAGGATTCTTCTGGGAGGGAACAGGATTGGAAAAGGCAGGGAGAATCCTCCGTGGGGCCTTTCTAGGAATCTCCTGGGAGGGAACAGGGCTGGAAAAGGCAGGGAGAATCCTCCATGGGGCCTTTCTAGGAATCTCCTGGGAGGGAACAGGGCTGGAAAAGGCAGGGAGAATCCTTCATGGGGCCTTTCTAGGAATCTCCTGGGAGGGAACAGGGTTGGAAAAGGCAGGGAGAAACCTCCGTGGGGCCTCTCTAGGAATCTCCTGGGAGGAAACAGGACCTCCACCCTCCCTGTAGTTTCCCCAATCGCACACATTATTTGCTTTTACATTGATTCCTATGGGGAAAATTGCTTCTTCTTACAAATTTTTCTACTTAAGAACCTGGTCACGGAACGAATTAAGTTTGTAAGTAAAGGTACCACTGTGCTCAATTTTTCCAATAGTTCATGTAGGGAATGAGAAATGATGTTGGAACAAAAAGCAATTCAATTACATGTATGCGTGCATGTGTGTAATCACAAAATATCCAGAACCACAAAGCCTACAAATTTGAAATTCGTCACATATTTTCCTCTTGGTGTCTAGGTGCTCACTAATAACTAGGTGCTCATTTCAAAATGACCATCAAAGGGGGACATATGTACATGTGCAGAGGGTGAGGGTGTGTGATTAGGATGAAAAAATGCCACTTCATTAGATTCATGGCATATGAACCGAGGTGGCGCAGCAGGTAGAGTGCTGTACTACAGACAGCTGAAGCTGACTATAGATCTGTAAGTCAGCGGTTCAAATCTCATCACCAGCTCAAGGTTGACTCAGCCTTCCATCCTTCCGAGGTGGGTAAAATGAGGACCCGGATTGTGGGGGCAATAGGCTGGCTCTGTTAGAAAGTGCTATTGCTAACATGTTGTAAACCGCCCTGAGTCTAAGGAGAAGAGCGGCATAAAAATCGAATGAATGAATGAATGAATGAATGAATGAATGAATGAATGATGGAAGGAAGGAAGGAAGAAAGAAAGAAAGAAAGAAAGAAAGAAAGAAAGAAAGAAAGAAAGAAAGAAAGAAAGAAAAAGAAAAGAAAACCCTGAGGGAGATTATTTGTGTCCATAGGTCTTTTGGTGAGTGGGAAAAAATACAATTGTACAAAACAAGAGTGAGGATACCTGATATCCCCCAAAACTTAAAAGCTAGAGTTGTTAGGAATTATCTCTTGGAGGCAAATAGAGTTGGGTCACTCCTGCAAGGCACCACTTCCCAAGTTAAGGTTAATTAATGATAAAATCCTAATTCGAAATCCAAAATCCCAACCTCCAAAAGCAGCCTGATGGCAATGTTAGTGTAGCCCTGCAACCAGATGGGATGCAAACAAGAGGGATGATTGTTCTTTAGGGGTAAACTGTTCAGTAACAATGTGATTTTACACTCTATGAGAACACTTTCTGGGGAAATGACCTCTCTCTCTCCTCTGTGCTTTCTTTTGCCCAGGCTCGTTTACCTGTCAAATGGATGTCCCCTGAAAGCTTATTTGAAGGGATATACACAATTAAAAGCGATGTCTGGTCTTACGGAATCTTACTCTGGGAAATATTCTCTCTTGGTACGTTCTGCAATATGTTCCCTAGTTCTCTCATCAGAGATTCAACGGAGATAATTCATTCAGAGATCTAAGCAACCTGGAACAATGTCTTTAGAATGTTGTTTCTTGCTGGTAGAGTTGCAAAGTAGGGAATGGGGCGATGGCAGTAGTGGGTTCTAAATCCCACCACCGGGTCAAACTGGGCTGGCAGATACATTTTCATTCTGTAAATTGCCCTATTAGTATAGAACAATGATGGCGAACTTTTGTTTCCTTGGGTGTCGAAAGCGCGCGTGTGGGTGCTATCGCATTTGCATGAGTGCCCATATCCATGGTGAAAATGGCCTCCCCTGTCCCCTGGAGGACCTCTGGAGGCCCGAAACAGGACGGACGGACGGACGGACAGACAGATAGAAAGGTAGGTAGGTAGGTAGGTAGGTAGGTCGATAGATAGATAGATAGATAGATAGATAGATAGATAGATTGATAGATTGATAGATTGATAGATTGATAGATTGATAGATTGATAGATTGATAGATTGATAGATTGATAGATATTGTAGATAGATAGATAGATAGATAGATAGATAGATAGATAGATAGATAGATAGATTGATAGATTGATAGATAGATATTGTAGATAGATAGATAGATAGATTGATAGATTGATAGATTGATAGATTGATAGATTGATTGATTGATTGATTGATTGATAGATATTGTAGATAGATAGATAGATAGATAGATAGATAGATAGATTGATAGATTGATAGATTGATAGATAGATATTGTAGATAGATAGATAGATAGATAGATAGATAGATAGATAGATAGATAGATAGATAGATAGATTGATAGATTGATAGATTGATTGATTGATTGATAGATATTGTAGATAGATAGATAGATAGATAGATAGATAGATAGATAGATAGATTGATTGATACATAATGTAGATAGATAGATAGATAGATAGATAGATAGATAGATAGATAGATAGATAGATAATGTAGATAGATAGATAGATAGATAGATAGATAGATAGATAGATAGATTGATTGATTGATTGATAGATTGATAGATAATGTAGATAGATAGATAGATAGATAGATAGATTGATAGATAGATATTGTAGATAGATAGATAGATAGATAGATAGATAGATAGATAGATAGATAGATAGATTGATAGATAATGTAGATAGATAGATAGATAGATAGATAGATAGATAGATAGATAGATAGATAGATAGATAGATAGATAGATAGATAGATTGATAGATAATGTAGATAGATAGATAGATAGATAGATAGATAGATAGATAGATAGATAGATAGATAGATAGATAGATAGATAGATAGATAGATAGATAGATATGCTATCCATGCCCAGTTCCCACAATCTCTCTTCGTAATTCTTGGTTTCAAGTCCCCTAAACATTTTGGTTGCTCTTTTCTGCACATTCTCCAGAGTTTCAATGTCTCTTTTGAAGTGTGGTGACCAGAACTGGATGCAATACTTCATATGTGGTCTGACCAGAGCGTAGTAGATTTCAAGCATTAATTCTTTGCCTTGCCATTTTTTTTTAGGTGTCAATCCTTACCCTGGAATGCAAGTTAATGAGAAATTCTACAAGCTCATTCAAAATGGATTCAAGATGGACCGTCCATTTTACGCTACAGAAGAAATGTATGTTCAGGGCATAAAGGTTAGGGTGGGACTGCCCAGAGGATAATGTAAGGAGACATCTAGCCCCTGCTCTCATTTCCTTGCTTCTAACTACATTGTTATTTGTGGCTATTATTTGTGACTTTCTTGGACTACTGTTATTTATTATATTTTAATTTATTTCATTTTTTTACTGCCGCCCTTCTCCTTAGACTCAGGGCGGCTTACAGCATGTTAGCACTAGCACTTTTTAACAGAGCTAGGCTATTGCCCCCATAATCCGGGTCCTCATTTTACCCACCTCGAAAGGATGGAAGGCTGAGTCAACCTTGAGACGGTGATGAGATTTGAACCGCTGACCTGCAGATCTAGCAGTCAGCTTTAGTGGCTTGCAGTACTGCACTCTACCCACTGCGCCACCTCGGCTCAAACATGCTTTTGGGACACGCTTAGACACCATTGTGCAATAGATTTAGATTTAAATTTAATTGTATTTGTATGCCGCCCTTCTCCAAGGACTCGGGGAGGCTCACAGCATGGACAGAAAAACAAGAAACTATAACAATCCAATTAATACATTAAAACAGTGTTTCCCAACCTTGGCCACTTGAAGATATTTGGACTTCAACTCCCAGAATTCCCCAGCCAGCGAATGCATTACATTACAAATTTTTCTACTTAAGAACCTGGTCATGGAACAAATTAAGTTCTTAAGCAGAGGTACCACTGTACATAGTTTAAGACATAAATATTTGCAAGATACAACTAATACAATTCAATTAGACAGGGAATACTTAGGATTGTAGATACGTTTTGATCAAAAATACATCTATTACTCAGATCCATTTCAATCCCTGTCACTATATGCAATTATTAGGCCATGCTAGTCCATCAACAGCTGGATTACATAAGGTCCCAATGTCATACATATTGTAAAATTTAAAGCATGATATTAATTTTCTATTTTCTGCTTTTGGATGGTTCATATTTATAAATATTTATCAATTCTATATGAAATTGATGTTCTTAATATTTTTATTTATTTATTTTGTCCAATACACAATGATGGTTTTAGTGGGTATATATATATATACAGTGTTCCCTCGATTTTCGCGGGGGATGCATTCTGAGACCGCCCGCGAAAGTCGAATTTCCGCGAAGTAGAGATGCGGAACTAAATACACTATTTTTGGCAATGAACAGTATCACAAGCCTTCCCTTAACACTTTAAACCCCTAAATTCACAATTTCCCATTCCCTTAGCAACCATTTAGATTATTACTCACCATGTTTATTTATTAAAGTTTATTTTTTAAAAAAATTATTAAAGGCGGACAAAAGTTTGGCAATGACATATTATATCATCGGGCAGGAAAAACAGTTGTATAGGGGAAAAATGCAAAGTATTTTTTAATTAATATTTTTGAAAAACCGTGGTATAGACTTTTCGTGAAGTTTGAACCCGCGAAAATCGAGGGAACGCTGTATACACATAGAAAAATACATGATGAAGGTTATAGAGGAGAAACTCATAGTAAAATATATCTAAGAAAGAATAGAAAAGAAGATATAGTAATAGAACATATCAATAAAAGAAAAGAAGAAGAGATATAGGAATAGAAGAAAGGTATGGGAGATATTCTAGGTTCTTTTAACTCTGCATAATACCACAATATCTGTGGCATATACTGTATGTCTCCTTGGCACATCAGTTAGAAAATGCTGGGAAAAATAGCTCTGTATTTTTCCTCTCCCTTCTTTCATCTTGTTTTTGCAGATACTTATTACTGTGTTCCTGCTGGGCTTTGGACCCTAGAAAAAGACCATCCTTTTCACAGCTGCTTTCCCTTCTGGCATGCCAGCTGGCGGAGGCAGAAGGAACAGTAAGTGAGCTCTATAAACAAGCCACCTTTTTTCTGTTCTAAATTTGCAGCATATTTATTAGCACATGTCTCAAAGGACTATGAACGATATCCTCACTGCTGATTCTTTTTAGAAAGAATAACCTTTTCCTTTGGGATGCTGGGAATTTAGTCTTTTCCCTAGATTCAATGTCTCAAGATAATTTTTTGCCTTTTTTCTTTTCTTTTTTCTTTTTTCGTTGCTATTCTGTACATTTTAGTTTGTATATTGCAACTTGCATTTGTAGATACATTGTATATAATTTTTAAAAACAATAAAAAAATTTTTTTAAAAAAAAAAAACTTTCTGCCCCAAACACAAGGTGAGGGGTTTTTTTTAGGTGCTTTGAGTTTTATTTATTTATTTATTGGATTTGTATTCCGCCCCTCTCCGTAGACTCGGGGCGGCTAACAACAGTGATAAAAACAGCATGTGACAATCCAATATTAAAACAGCTAAAAACCCTTGTTATAAAACCAATCATACATACAGATATACCATGCATAAATTGTAGAAGCCTAGGGGGAAAGAATATCTCAGTTCCCCCAATGCCTGACGGCAGAGGTGGGTTTTAAGGAGCTTACAAAAGGCAAGGAGGGTGTGGGGTATTCTAATCTCTGGGGGGAGTTGGTTCCAGAGGGTCGGGGCCACCACAGAGAAGGCTCTTCCCCTGGGTTCTTCACCCTATTCTTAAAATTTGCCCACACCTTAGCAAGAGAAACTAGATGTCAAATACTGAAAAGAGCTGTATAATGTTGTTCCATTAGCAATGATGGTGTTAATGTGGCTGTTTATGTTCACATCTCATAATTTAGGCATGCTGGACAGATCATACTGATACCTCTAAGCGCATGTCCAGTCCCGAATGCAACCCACATGGGAGGAGAGAAGCAGAGCTCACAGTTCCTCTGTTGGATGAAGATATTGCAAGGGAAAATTAAAGCAGACTTTTTTTTTCTTTACAAACTTAGCCATATAAGCTGAAGGAAATCAAAAGAGATTACTTTGCCTTATTTAAAGGGTCTAATTTGCTGCTATTGCCACTGACTTTTTCGTGTCAATTCTATCCACTTTGCTTCTCAGCTGAAATTTGGTACGGAGGGTCTCCTTCAATTTCATTAGCTGGACGGAAGATCTCTTTTATAGAAGCCTCATTTCAAAGCATGGCTGACTCACAGGTTGTTGCTGAATTTCTTTCAAAATCATATGCATCATCTCTAAAGTCAAGGTCCGCATTCCAGATCGTTGCATTTCAAGCAGGTGCAAACAGTAAAATCATATTCCATATATTTTGTAATTTAATTTCCTAAACATGAATGTATTTTAGCCTGAGCTTAACTCCACACAGTTTAGCTAATTGCACTTATATTATATCCTCACTAAATATATAACCAAAGGGTTATATCGACTATCAGAAGGACAAGCATATAGATATGGATATTTGGGGAAATAGTGAATTTGGTTAGATTATCCCTGAATGTCCCTCAGACCAAAGACTTTTTAATGCTATTTCACAGCGATATTAAGGATATGAAATATTATGAAATACTGGAATTCTGTATACATGTATATTGTTACCGAGATTGATAAAATCCAGAAAAACAATATTTGGGGCAGAAATGCAAGAATATTTCAAATGAAATTGGAACAGGAGCATCCAAATATTGAGAGCTAAAATTTGTTCATAATTTTAACTGCAGGCACTATTACAAAATACAGCAGCTGCTATACATTAGATGTGATCCATCACAAAGCACCTATTGAAAGCAAGCTAATTAGGGTGCTTCGTACCATCCTTTCCATCAGACATCAGAACTGTCAAACTCACGGCCTTTGAGCTGGATGCGTTACGCGCCCAGAGCTGGTTTAGCAAAGGGGACGGAGTCCCGATACATCATATGATGCCACCAAGATGATGTGAGTTTGATACCCCTGTCCTACCTACTTCCACCCTCTACTCTTTGTTCAGTCAACCACCATTTTTATCTTCTAAAAATGCAAGCTCTTATAAAGCCCAGAAACTTCATTACAAATTATACGGATGGTGAAAGATGGGGGCTTGTTTTTGGCATGCCAGCAGCAAATCAGGGATAACAGGCAGGCTGGTAAAGGATTTGGAGAAACCTAGGTTTAGAGCATCGAAATAACTTTATAAAATATATGCTCAAAAAAACCAAAACGGAACACTCAAATAACACATCCTAGATCGGAATGAATGAAATATTCTCATTGAATACTTTGTTCTGTACAAAGTTGAATGTGCACGACAGCATGTGAAATTGATTGTCAATCAGTGTTGCTTCCTAAGTGAACAGTTTGATTTCACAGAAGTTTTATTGGAGTTATATTGTGTTGTTTAAGTGTTCCCTTTATTTTTTTGAGCAGTGTATATATAATGACTTGGCCACATTAACAAAAAGCAGGGGAGCATATTCTTCAAAAGCAGCAAGAAAATTTCTAGGAATGCTGCGTGCAGAACAAAGAAAAGTGTCGATGGACAAAGTACAAAGTAATGCATCACCATCCCTCTCTCTTGCTTCTCTAAATAAAAAGAGAGAAAATCTACAGGAGAATTATTGAGTTTGCGAGCATAGCAGGAAAGAAAGAGAATTAGGAAGGCTAACTTAGATTGTCCAGTCCACTCTAAACTCCAATGAACTGGATCCAAAGCTAGAACGGTAAACTTAATAGAAGTAAGCTGCTTTACAATTAACAATTAACATGTGACATTAGTTGATAGGGGAATGAATGGCTGCATTCACCCTATAGGAGTAATCTGGTGCTCTGTTATTCTAAATCAATACCTAGTGAGCCAGCAACAGACAACCAGGGACATTGTAGGCTAGTGATGGCGAATCTATGGCACCAGTGCTACAGGTGGCATGCAGAGAGTCATACCTGATTGTATGTGAACCATTGCCCTAGCTCAGCCCCAATGTGCATGTGAGTGCCAGCCAGCTGATTTTTGGCTCACACAGAGGGTCTGGGAAGGCGTTTTTGGCCTCCATAGAGCCTCCGGTGGGAGGGAGGGAAGCGTTTTTCCCGTCCAAGCTCCAGGGAAGTCTTTGGAGCTTGGGAGGGTGAAACACGAGCCTACTGGGCCCACCAGAAGTTGGGAAACAGGCCATTTCCAGCCTCTGAAGGGCCTCCGAGGGAGGGCAGGGGGAAACTGTTTCTGCCTTCCCCAGGCATTGGATTATGGGCATGGGCACTTGCGCATACACAATAGTGTACGCACATGCTGTTTCGGCACCTGAGAAAAAATAGCTTCGCCATCATTGTTCTAGACAAACAGGAAACAGCCATTTAACAGTTTACAGCCCTGAGGAGAATAATCAAATACTAAAATATTTGCTGACTAGTAAAATCAATTTGTTCTCCACAATTATCTTCAGCATTAAGGACTGTATTAAATGATTGATTGAATTTCACTATAATTCAATCGCAGTTTATGCTCATACTTGGGAATGAATGTGCATTCGATATTTGAGAGCAATGTGCAACTGGATTACTGTAGTACTGAATTACCTCTTAGAGATGGCGTGCAGTTGATTTCAATGTGTTGCTTTTATGTACCTTTTATGTCTGCCAAAATGAAAAGATGCTGTCATCCTTAAATTTCTCTGGCAATGTCAATTCCAGGTTTCAGTCTTCGCTTTTGAAAATGGTTTGGGGATTTAAGGCAAATTTATAAGGTGTTTACTTTCATTACAATAAAAATTGGGGCTGGAACATAAATAGAAGGATATGAGTCTTCTTGTTTTTGATGAGAGAATGACAGGTTATTGTTGAAAACTCTGGCATATCTATAGAACAGGAAACTGATTACAATGGTACCTCTACTTTAGAACCTTTCTAGATAAGAACCGGGTGTTTAAGATTTTTTTGCCTCTACTTAAGAACCATTTTCTACTTAAGAACCCAAGCCCGGAAAAATTTCCCAGGAAATTTGAGAGCGGTACGAAGGCCCGGCCAGTTTCCTGCCATTCCCCCTTTAATCCCGGCCATCTCGGGCTTTTCTGGGCTGCCAGAGGAGCCTTTCAGTGGCACATAAGGAGGCTTTGGCAGCCCAGAGTGAACGGAGTGTTTTCCTTTCTCTGGGCGCCGCCTCAGAGTCTCTCTTAAAGTTTTGGAATTTTTTGATTCCCCTCCCCTCACCTTCTTTCTTCAGCAGCGACTGTCCTCCTTCTCTTCTTCCTCGTCCTCCTCCCACCCAAATTCCGAGCTTTTATTTCTTTCCTAATGGGTTTGCATGCATTATTTGCTTTTACATTGATTCCTATGGGGAAAAATGCTTCTACTTAAGAACTTTTCTACTTAAGAACCTGGTCACGGAACGAATTAAGTTCTTAAGTAGAGGTACCACTGTATATGAATGAGTTGCAGCTTCAGTGTAATAGCAACAGCAACAGCACTTACACTTCTATACCTCTTCATAATGCTTTACAGTCCTCTCTAAACAGTTTACAGAGTCAGCATATTCCTCCAACAATCAGGGTCCTCATTTTATTGACTTTGGAAGGATGGAATGCTGAGTCAATGAGAATCGAACTGCCGAACTGCCGGCAATTGGCAGTCAGCAGAATTAGGCTGTAATACTCCATTCTAACCTCTGCGCCACTATGGCTCATAAATCAAAACTAAATTAAATGTGTGCTACTGTTGTCTCTACAAAATGTAAATGTTCATGAAGGGCCAATTACATGTAGTAGGATACAGAAATTACTCTGTAGATTCTGAGTGGAAACTTGCTGTATTGCCTCTATAATATCTATTTGTACTTGTGTTGCCTCTATAATATCTATTTGTAATTAATTTGTGATCTTTAGCTAAAGATGTTCATTATGATCAAATAACTTTATTCTAGATCCCTTATTTAATTGGTATTGTGTAAAACTGTTTTAAACTCAGTTTCCACCATTATGTTAAATGAGTTCAGATCTATTCTTTCTTTATTTTGAATAGAAATGGTAATTTTATTCTGATTACCTATTCTTTTTGACAGTTTTACACAAATATTGCTGCTGCTTTGGGCTGATTTTACCTGATTAATTATTACTTACTTATCTATGCTTTTTATATTTTCTATTGTATACACTTTTCAGAAAAGTAGTGTGCAGTTTTTTAACAAGCTAATATGTTTCTACAGACTTTTTGAAATCTAGGATGAAAAAAAAAATTGGAAATAAAGGTGATTTTTATTGTGGTTTATTTATTGCATTAATACCACTTTATAATGACTTGGGAAGGCCACACTTGGAATACTGGATTCAGTTTTGGTTGCCACGATGTTAAAAAGATGTAGAGATTCTAGAAAGAGAGCAGAGAAAAGCAACTAAGATGATTAGGGGACTGGAGGTTAAAACATATGAAGAACAGTTGCAGGAACTGGGTATGGCTAGTTCAATGAAAAGAAGGACTAGGGGAGACATGAAAGCAGTGTTCCAATATCTCAGGAGCTGCCACAAAGAAGAGGGAGTCAATAATAATAATAATAATAATAATAATAATAATAATAATAATAATAATTTATTAGATTTGTAGACTTGGAGCGGCTCACAACAAAATAATAACAGTATAACAAATCTAATATTAAAAGCATCTAAAAAACCCAACATTAAAACCATACAACACAATCAGTCAAGCTGTTCTCCAAAGCATCTGAGGGCAGGACAGGAAGCAATGGGTGGAAACTAATCAAGGAGAGAAGCAACTTGGAACTAAGGAGAAATTTCCTGACTGTTAGAATTGTTAATCAATGGAACAGCTTGCCTCCAGAAGTTGCGGGTGCTCCAACATTGGACGTTTTTAAGAGGATGTTGGATAACCATTTGGTTGAGGTGGTGTACAGTATCTTGACTAAGCAGGAGGTTGGACTTGAAGACTCCAAGGTCCCTTCCAACTATGTTATTTCTATTTGTCACGTTAAAAAACAAATCAACTGGAAGAATAATGAAAAACCATCATGACCATAGGAAAATTATTATACATACATGAATGATAGACCCAAATATTTCATTAAAAGGAATTGTCATCCCTGGATTGACAATGGATTGTTTCAGATTATTTACATTGTATCAAGGATCAGATGTCACCCGTGGAAGCATGTAATAGCTGATCCGGTTTTGGCATCATCATCATCGTTTGAATCCAAGGTGGAGAGAGGTTTTCAAGATGGGGGGGGTCAGGGGTCAGTGCCCAGGGTAAAGAGGGGCATGCTTGCAACAGCCAAAAATGGCCAATAGGAGTTGGGCAGATCCAAATGTTTAAATGCAACATCAGCAAGTCATTGATGAGTTCTTGGTTGTAGACCATGCCTCTGGCAAGACTTGTACTGGGGTTGTGGGTGGTGGTGGAAGGAAATACTCCTTTAAATTGGAAGCATTAAAACTTCCAATTTAGTTGTATTAGTTGTGTCTTGCTCGGTGTGGCCAATGATGCAATTATAGCATGATGAGATATAATACAGTGATCCCTCGATTATCGCGAGGGTTCCGTTCCAAGACCCCTTGCGATAATCGATTTTTCGCAATGTAGGGTTGCGGAAGTAAAAACACCATCTGCGCATGCGCGCCCTTTTTTTTCCATGGCCGCGCATGCGCAGATGGTGGAGGTGGGGAGCGACGAAAGTGCGGAAGCCGACAGATTGCTTTGAATGTCGGCTGCCCGCCCCCCCAGCACCCGCTCGCCCGCCGTTCGCCGCTCGCCCGCCCTTCGCCCGGCCAGCCACCGTTCGCTCGCTGCTCTCCCGGCCACCCAGGTTCGGGGGGGTGCTGGGAAGCCCCCCAGGCCGGCTGCGACCTTTTAAAACCGCCGCGCCGCTTCCCAGCTGACTCCCGAAGCCAAATGCGGAAGTGGGGTTTTTTTTAATTAATATTTTTTTTAAAATCGCGATATAGCATTTCGCGAAGATCGAGATCGCGAAACTCGAGGGATCACTGTATTGAACTTTCAGCCCTTTTTGGAAAGGATCTTGGATGTCAAAATGGAGTGAAATATATACACTGCTCAAAAATAAAATAAAGGGAACACTTAAACAACAGAATATAACTCCAATTAAATCAAACTTCTGTGAAATCAAACTGTCCACTTAGGAAGCAACACTGATTGACAATCAATTTCACATGCTGTTGCGCAAATGGATTAGTTGTGCAAATGAAATATTCAATGAGAATATTTCATTCATTCAGATCTAGGATGTGCTATTTGAGTGCTCCCTTAATTTTTTTTGAGCAGTATATATACCTTTTAAGATTTCAGAAACTTAATGCCGCTGTCTTGACCCTTATTCCAGTGATAAAAGAGGGGGCTATACAGTGATGGGCTACCCAAATTTTTACTAACACATTGTGGGCGTGGCTTATGCATTTTGTTTCAACATCTTTCAGTGCAAATTGGGTGTTCTGGGGAGGAGCTCCAAATTTTGCTACCCGAACTACGTTCCTGACCATTCCCGTAGGTTCCCATCACTGGGGCTCTATCACCAAAAAGTATTTTTTTTTCTTCAGAGATAAAACATAATAAGGGAATTTTAAATTGTATTTCTATCTGGTCACTGACCATAATACATGATTTATCATTGTGGTTGTGGTTATATACCAAAGAAGCAATGACTCCATCATTCTTTATTTCAGGAGCTGTCTATACAATCCCAGCTCTTCCTAATGCATCTTTTGTAATAGATTCATGCAGCAGAATACAGTACATGACCTCTATATTCATTAGTTTTCTTCAGTGTTTGATTGGCACTAGGCGGAAGAGCCCATTTCACTTGTTTTTTACACATTCCGACACAAGGTGGTGCTGGAAGATCATTTTTGACAGGGGGAGTTTGGTTTTTTTGATTATTATTTTTTTAAGGTTGTGGTTATCTGAAATTTGGTAGGAAAAGAAATCAACTTTTTTATATACAGTATCTTTCTATTCCAAAGAGAATTGTAAAGAGCTAGTTGATTTGAAGGTGGTGGATTTAAAGCATAATAATTCTCATTGGTTTCCAAAATTACAAACAATATGTTGTTTGTTTGTTTGTTTGTTTATTTATCCAATACACAAATACATAGGAAGAAAATAGACATGTGGTAATATATATAAGGGTAAAAGTGAACTTAGAGGAGAGGATATATGAAAGGAAGAGAATATATATGATAGGTGAAAGAAAGGAAAGACAATTGGACAGGGGATGAAAGGCACACCAGTGCACTTATGTACGCCCCTTGCTGGCCTCTTAGGAACCTGGAGAGGTCAATCGTGGAGAGTCTAAGGGAGAAATGTTGGGGGTTAGGGGTTGACACAATTGAGTCCGGCAATGAGTTCCACGCTTCGATAACTCGATTGTTGAAATATTTTTTACAGTCAAGTTTGGAGCGGTTCGTATTAAGTTTGAATCTGTTGCGTGCTCTTGTGTTGTTGCAGTTGAAGCTGAAGTAGTCATTGACCAGTAGGACGTTGCAGCATATGATCTTGTGGGCAATACTCAAATCGTGTTTTAGGTACCGTAGTTCTAGGCTTTCTAGGCCCAGGATTGTTAGTCTATTTTCATAGTATATTCTGTTTCGAGTGGAGGAGTGAAGGGCTCTTCTGGTGAAATATCTTTGGACATTTTCAAGGGTGTTGATGTCTGAGATGTGGTATGGGTTCCAGACAGATGAGCAGTAGTCTAGGAGTCTGTTGTTTGTTTGTTTGTTTGTTTGCTTACCACATTTCTACACTGCCGATCTCACCTAAATGACTCTGGAGGTGTAAAAATAAAAACATACCATAGTACAAAAGATTAAAGATGAACAAAGTTTTTAAAAAGATTTAAAAGGTGGGATTGCAGTATCAAAACTTAACAGGTTAACAAGGCGTAGAGAATTTTTTGACTCAACCATTCTTCAGTGGAACGACTTCCTTCCAGAAGTTGTGGATGCTCCAATACTGGAGTTTTTAAAGGAGAGATTGGACAACCATTTATCTAAAATGGTATCGGGTCCCCTGTTTGAGCAGGGAGTTGGACTAGAACAGGAGTCCCTGGACCCATTTCCCATAGAAAAGAAAACACCAGGAGCCACAAAACTCTTCTCGTGCCTAACTACTTCCTGAGTGGCCACAAAAGTTGAATCAAAGATTCTATTTTCTTCTGAAATTTTATTTTCTTGGAATTATTAATGATTGGCCTACCAGGGGTCAAAAAGCTTAATAAATTGTACATTGGTGGGTGTCACACATTGGCAATTGTGAGACATATTTTTGAGAGACAGGGAGCCTCAGAGGAGGGATGAAAGAGCCACATGCGGCTCCAGAGCTGCGGGTTGCTGATCCCTGGACTAGAACACCTTCCAACTCATTATTCAGTTAGTTAAGCAAAGTGAAGTGGCATGGACATTTCGTGGCTTAGAAGCAGAGAGATGCTTCTATTCTTTAAGGTGCTTTCTCATAAGTGTGAAGCATCACTTTAAAAGTTTGCACAATCCTAGTTGTTACGAATAGAAGGGGGGGGACGTACTCCAAATTTACATGTCGGTCGCTGATTGGATCTGGTGCGACCGGCAGATTTAAATAGCTGTCAAGCCACGCCTCCAGGCAGGGCGCTTTATAAGCCTCCCGCCTGGGCGCACGGTTCAAGTATGTGAAATACGCTACAGCTTGGTTTAATAAAATAGAAACAGCAGCTAAAGCGTCCAGCCTCTTCTTGTCTGATCCAATACTGGCGATGAAGGACAAAGAACAAACCTCGTGGCATCAACCATCTTGACCAAGTGTCCTGGATAACCAGGGCAGACACGCGCAACAGAATGTCCTCCCAAGTTGCCCATCCAGCCAAATTCAACCCACAGAAGGAAACATGAAACATATATATAGTGGTACCTCTACCTAAGAACACCTCTACTTAAGAACGTTTCTAGATAAGAACCAGATGTTCAAGATTTTTTTTGCCTCTTCTTAAGAACCATTTTCTACTTAAGAACCCAAGCCCGGAAAAAATTCCCAGAAAATTTGAGAGCAGCATGAAGACCCAGCCAGTTTCCTGCCATTCCCCCTTTAATCCCGGCCATCTCAGGCTTTTCTGGGCTGCCAGAGGAGCCTTTCGGTGACGCAGTCAAGATGGGAGGCACATGCTCCTCCCCGCCGCCTCAGAGTCCCTCTTTTTTTTTTTTAAGCCTTAAAGTTTTGGATATATTTTATTCGCCCCACCTCACCTTTTTTCTTCGGCAGCAACTGACCTTCTTCTCTTCTTCCTCCTCCTCCTCCCACCCAAATTCCGAGCTTTTATTTCTTTCCTAATGGGTTTGCACGCATTATTTGCTTTTACATTGATTCCTATGGGAAAAATTGCTTCTACTTACAAACTTTTCTACTTAAGAACCTGGTCACCGAACGAATTAAGTTCTTAACTGGAGGTGCCACTGTATGTCCAGATTCTGCAATTTCCTAAGATATCTCTGCAATATCTACTTTTTTGCCATGCTTAATGTCAATCTCAGGATTAGAAACATAGAAGACTGGCGGCAGAAAAAGACCTCATGATCCATCTAGTCTGCCCTTATACTATTTTTTGTATTTTTATCTTAGGATGGATATATGTTTATCCCAGGCATGTTTAAATTCAGTTACTGTGGATTTACCAACCACGTTTGCTGGAAATTTGTTCCAAGGATCTACTACTCTTTCAGTAAAATAATATTTTCTCACGTTGCTTTTTATCTTTCCCCCAACTAACTTCAGATTGTGTCCCCTTGTTCTTGTGTTCACTTTCCTATAAAAACCTTATTTAACCCTTTGATATATTTAAATGTTTCGATCATGTCCCCCCTTTTCCTCCTGTCCTCCAGACTATACAGATTGAGTTCATTAAGTCTTTCCTGATACGTTTTATGCTTAAAACCTTCCACCATTCTTGTAGCCTGTCTTTGGATTAAACACAGTATGGAGTATGAAAGATATAGTCTCTTTCTCAGGTTTTTAAAAAAAACTTTTGAGAAATTGCAACACAAAGTTCAGGACAGAGTCAAATTCAGAAAACAGTCTTGTGGGTTTCATAGGGAAAAAAGCATTTTAAAGGCGAAGGTCCTAGAGCAGCTCTTTCCAATAAGGAAGTTAGGAGAGAAAAAAACACACAGATTCCTAAGAAGAGGCAGCTAATCCCTCTGGATCTTGGCAGCAATTTTCGTCTTCTTTTTCCTCCACAGATTTCCAATGCAGCTAGTACTCCACCTATGTTTACCATTGGATTTATTACCCACGACTGAGCTGTAAAATGCAGTGTTATGTTTTCCATAAGTGGAAAAAGTTCAGGAAGCAAAAGAGAAAAGACGCGTGTGAAATGGTCATTGGAAACACTGACACAGGAGTCACTGCTCACAGTCACTCATGCCCTCATCACCTCGAGGATCGACTACTGTAACGCTCTCTACATGGGGCTACCTTTGAAAAGTTCGGAAACTTCAGATCGTGCAGAATGCAGCTGCGAGAGCAATCATGGGCTTCCCAAGGTTTGCCCATGTTACACCAACACTCCACAGTCTGCACTGGTTGCCGATCAGTTTCCGGTCACAATTCAAAGTGTTGGTTATGACCTATAAAGCCCTTCATGGCACCAAACCAGATTATCTCAGGGACCACCTTCTGCTGCACTAATCCCAGTGACCGGTTAGGTCCCACAGAGTGGGTCTTCTCCGGGTCCCGTCAACTAAACAATGCCGCTTGGCGGGACCCAGGGGAAGAGCCTTCTCTGTGGCAGCCCCGGCCCTCTGGAACCAACTCCCCCCAGAGATTAGAATTGCCCCCACCCTCCTTGCCCTTCGTAAACTGCTTAAAACCCACCTCTGCTGCCAGGCATGGGGGAACTGAGATACTCTTTCCCCCTGGGCCTTTACAATTTTATGCATGGTATATCTGTATGTATGTTTGGTTTTTATAATAATGGGTTTTTAACTGTTTTTAGTATTGGATTATTATTATATGCTGTTTTACTACTGTTGTTAGCCGCCCCGAGTCTGCGGAGAGGGGCGGCATATAAATCCAATAAATAAATGAATGAATGAATGAATGAACGAACGAACGAACGAACGAACGAACGAACGAACAAACAAACAAACAAACAAACAAACAAACAAACAAACAAACAAACAAACAAACAAACTGGTGAAATGACGATACAGCTAATCCACAAAAAGAAATGTTTCATCTTCTTCTGTTGGATAGCTTATATCCAGTGGTGGGTTCTAATCAGTGATGGGCAGCTACCAGAACGATCAGGAGCTATACTCCCATAGCGATTTTGGGGATGCGTGAACAGCTGTGCTTCCCCGACGTGCGTACGTGTGCCCCGATGTGAGGTTTTGCTTCTGTGCATCCTCTCTACATGGGGCTACCTCTGAGGAGTGTTCAGAAACTGCAAATTGTGCAAAATGTGGCCATGCGAGCAGTCATGGGTCTTCCCAAATACAGTGATCCCTCAATTTTCGCGATCTCGTTCTTCGCGAAACGCTATATCACGATTTTTCCCACCCGATGACATCACTCTCTTCCTTCCTTTCTCATCTTTCTTTCTCTCTTTCGTTCTCTATCTTGCTTCTTCCTCTCTCACACTCTCTTCCTCCCTCTCTCATCTCTTTCTTTCTTTCTCTCTCTTTCTCTATCTCTCCCCCTCTTGCTGGCGGGCGGCGGGCGGGCGGCGGGCGGGCGGGCGGGCGAGCGGGGGCATCAGTGAGGAAGACCCAGGGAAGGTTCCTTCGGCCGCCCAGCAGCTGATCTGCTGGGCGGCCGCAGCAGCAGCGAGCAGACGAAGATCGGGGTTTCCCCGCCGCCCACGCAAAGGGGAAACCCCGATCTTCGTCTGCTCGCTGCTACTGCGCTGCCCGAGCAGATCAGCTGCTGGGCGGCCGAAGGAACCTTCCCTGGGTCTTCCCCGCCGCCCACACAAACTCCACCATCTGCACATGCGCGGCCATGAAAAAAGGGTGCGCATGCGCAGATGGTGTTTTTACTTCCGCAACCCTACATCGCGAAAAATCGATTATCGCGAGGGGTCTTGGAACGGAACCCTCGCGATAATCGAGGGATCACTGTACACCCATGTTTCTACAACACTCTATGGCCTGCGTTGGTTGCCGATTAGTTTCCGGACAAAATTCAAAAGGGTGGTGATGACCTATAAAGCCCTACATGGCATCAGACCAGATTACTTACGGGACCACCTTCTGCCACATGAATCCCAGCGATCGATCAGGTCCCACAGAGTTGGCCTTCTCCAGGTCCCGTCAACTAGACAATGTTGTTCTTGTGTTCACTTTCCTGTTAAAAACACTTCCCTCCTGAACCTTATTTAACACTTTAACATATTTAAATGTTTCGATCATGTCCCCTCTTTCCCTTCTGTCTTCCAGACTATGCAGATTGAGTTCATTAAGTCTTTCCTGATAAGTTTTATGCTTAATCTTTTCCAGCTATCTTCCCACCCACCCTTCCTTCTTTTTATTCATTCTTCCTAGGCTTAAGGTACATTTTAGCTTCTATGAACTTTCTGGTAATGTTTCCTTTTTTGTTGTTGTTTATACCTATTATTTGCAGCCTTCAGCGTACAGTGCAAAAAAAATCATCCCTGGAGTTGGAAATCATTATAAATTGCTTCCTAAGTTGCCAACGGTGCTGGTTTTCTATCTGTAGGGAGTTTGTAATTTAGAGGAATTGTCCAAATTTGGGTTGAGATAGTATTATCTCAGGGACCGCCTTCTGCTGCACGAATCCCAGCGACCAGTTAGGTCCCACAGAGTGGGCCTTCTCCGGGTCCCGTCAACTAAACAATGTCTTTTGGTGGGACCCAGGGGAAGAGCCTTCTCTGTGGTGGCCCCGGCCCTCTGGAACCAACTCCCCCCAGAGATTAGAATTGCCCCCACCCTCCTTGCCTTCGTATGCTTCTTAAAACCCACCTCTGCCGCCAGGCATGGGGGAACTGAGATATTCTTTCCCCCTAGACCTTTACAATTTTATGCATGGTATGTTTGTTTGTATGTATGTATGTTTGGTTTTATAATAAGGGTTTTTTAGTTGTTTTAGTATTGGATTGTTACATGCTGTTTTTATTATTGTTGTTAGCAGCCCCGAGTCTATGGAGAGGGGCGGCATACAAATCCAATAAATGAATGAATGAATGAAAGAAAGAAAGAATGAATGAAAGAATGAATGAATAAATAAATGAATGAATGAATGAATGAATGAATGAATGAATGAATGAATAAATAAATAAATAAATAAATAAATAAATAAATAAATCTATCTTCCTATTACCAGATTCTGCCTATGGTACAGCAAGGATGAGATGCTACCATTTCAGCTCTTCTCAGAACTTGGCTCTTGAATTGTACCCATTCCGTTTAAAATGAGTTCAGCTGACATCAATAGGATTTCCTTCCTGGGAAATGAGTTTAGGTCCAGGATGTCATAAAAGCAAAGGAAATAACCTGGAACATCTTTCTTGGAGGGAGGCACTAACCCCCGGGGAAGGAGTTCCCAGACTCTTAATTTCTAGTTAGTGGTGGATCTTTGACCAGTCATTAAAGATGGGATGGGATTGAAATGTTGCAAAATGAGCCTCAAATAATTCATTTTTATACCAAATGTTGTTATTCTTGCGGGTTTTTCCCCCAGGGATGGCTTAATAAGACCTTAAGAAAGTTGCAGCCTGTTAGTTTTTGCCATTATGGAATTATAAAATAAATATTTGTCTGATTTAGAATAAGGAACTTGAATTTGTTGTAAAACGAATGTGCAATGCACTGAATTAAGGTAAACACAAATGTTTATGCTTTTCGTTAATCACTGAGAGTATATGCACCAAAGACAAATTCCTTGTGTATCCAATCACACTTGGCCAATAAAGAATTTTATTCTATTCTATTATTTCAATTTCATATGCTGCAAAAGAAGTCAGACAGAGTGCACCCTTAGCTGTTTAATCTGATTATTGAATTATCACATTAACAGACTGATTAAAGAGGTTAGATTTATAACCTGCTACCCCACTGATCAGTTGAACTGACATGAAATAATTTTAGCATTTTATTGCAAATGCTGCTACTCTGGCTTTACTCAACTATACATTTATTTATTTATTTGTTTGTTTGTTTGTTTGTTTGTTTACTTACTTACTTACTTACTTACTTACTTACTTACTTACCTACCTACCTACCTACCTACTTACTTACTTACTTATTTATTAGATTTGTATGCCGCCCCTCTCCGTAGATTCGGGGCAGCTCACAGCATACAATGAAACAATTCATAACAAATCTAATAAATTTAAAAAACTTTTTAAAACCCCATTATTAAAACAGACATACAAATAAACATACCATACATAAATTGTATAGGCCCGGGTGTGTGTGTGTGCCTCAATTCCCCCATGCCTGACAGCAGAGGTGGGTTTTAAGGAGTTTACGAAAGGCAAGGAGGGTGGGGGCAGTTCTAATCTCCGGAGGGAGCTGGTTCCAGAGAGTCGGGGCCGCCACAGAGAAGGCTGTTCCCCTGGGACCCGCCAGACGACATTGTTTAGTCGACGGGACCCAGAGAAGGCCAACTCTGTGGGACCTAATCGGTCGCTGGGATTCGTGCGGCAGAAGACGGTCCTGGAGATATTCTGGTTTGATGCCATGAAGGGCTTTATAGGTCATTTAATAGGTAAAATACTACAGCTTTACCCAAGCTGGTTGAAAGTACTGTGTGAACACAGCTAAGAATTATCCAGTGGGATTATGCAATTATCTCAATGGGATCATAGTCTGAAAAGAGTAATGAGTTCTAGTCCCACCTCACCCATGAAAACTAGCTGGCAGAGTTTGGGCCAGTCACCATCTCTCAACCCAACCCTCCTCATAGGATTGTTGTTGCGGGGAAAATAGGAGAGAAGGAGTGTATAAATGATCAATGTAATAGATATGTCTGCGTACTGCATATGTATCTATACATATGGGTATTCACATCAGAGGTGGGTTCCTACAGGTTCTAATCAGTTCTTTAGAACCAATAGTAAACTGGTGATGATGTCACAGAGCTGGTTCTGTCCACGGGCGCCGCCATCTTGGATTTTGCTTGATGTTTTTGTAGATTTTCATGGGTATAGGCATGTATTTGGTGTGTTTGGGTTTTTTCCCATGTATCAAAAATTGTTACAAACTGACGGAGCTGCCGTTTGCCGTTAGAGCAGCACAAAACTCAGGACATGCCTGAAGATGACGAGTGTGATCTTGTTGAAATGTCGCAAAAACACAAAATACACGGGAAAACACCCAAACACACCAAATGTCCTGAGTTTTGTGCTGCTCTAACAGCAAACAGCAGCTCTGTCAGTTTGTAACAATTTTTGATACATGGGAAAAACCCGAACACACCAAATACAAGGCAGACCCAACAGGCACAAATCCCAGTAACAGTATGACTAGCTGAAGAGCTTGAAATAGATTTATATTAGTCTCTCTTCTTTTTCATTATCAGCAAAAAATATGTTACATATATATTTGTCGAATCACCTGGTATATTGAATGAGCATCACAGTTTCCTTTTTGCCTCTCAGCCCAATGCTATATAACATATTTTAGAAACATAGAAACATAGAAGACTGACGGCAGAAAAAGACCTCATGGTCCATCTAGTCTGCCCTTATACTATTTCCTATATTTTATCTTAGGATGGATATAGGTTTATCCCGGGCATGTTTAACTTCAGTTACTGTGAATTTACCAACCACGTCTGCTGGAAGTTTGTTCCAAGGATCTACTATTCTTTCAGTCAAATAATATTTTCTCATGTTGCTTTTGATCTTTCCCCCAACTAACTTCAGATTGTGTCCCCTTGTTCTTGTGTTCACTTTCCTATTAAAAACACTTCCCTCCTGATACATTTTATGCTTAAGACCTTCCACCATTCTTGTAGCTCGTGTTTGGACCCGTTCAATTTTTTTACTGATAATTATTTATATACATTCATGCATTCATGCATTCATGCATTCATGCATTCATGCATACATGCACACATGCACACATGCACACATGCACACATGCACACATGCACACATGCACACATGCACACATGCACACATGCACACATGCACACATGCACACATGCATATATTGGTACCTCTACCTAAGAACACCTCTACTTACGAATTTTTCTAGATAAGATTTTTTTGCCTCTTCTCAAGAATCATTTTCCACTTACAAACCCGAGCCTTTGAAACTGTAACCAGAAAAGGCAGGGAGAAACCTCCATAGGGCCTCTTTAGCAATATCCTTGGGAGGAAACAGGGCCGGAAAAGGCAGGGCGAAGCCTCCATAGGGCCTCTTTAGGAATCTCCTGGGAGGAAACAGGGCCTCTACCCTCCCTGTGGTTTCCCAATTGCACACATTATTTGCTTTTGCATTGATTCCTATGGGAAAAATTGCTTCTTCTTGCAAACCTTTCTACTTCAAAACCTGGTCATGGAACGAATTAAGTTTGTAAGTAGAGGTACCACTGTATATATATACTGTATATATATACACACACACACGCACACACCACATACATACATTTATGCATACACCATGCATATCAGTAGTAGGTTCTAAATTAGTTTGCCACTGGATGTGATACTTCTGCTCATGACCAGAAGAATCCCGGGCAAATGGGCGGAGCCTCCCGCCACCACTGGTCTTGGTTCTAAGAACCAATCCAAACCAGGAGCAACCCATTGCTAATGCATATGCATATGCAGTCCAATACATGTAGAACTTCAAAGATCCTCTTTCTGATCCCACAAGACATCCATGTTGCTTCTAAACCATCAAAATCCTCCAACAAACAGAACTTGAAAACAACATCGCCCCATAGCATTTATCTGCAACACACAGAGGATTGTGAGATTGTGATGACTAAGAGCCACTAGTTCTTCAATCTATGTGTGAATCCTCTGTGAGTTTTTGGAACTTCTCTCCCAACTTTAAAAACATTTAAATTGATGGTCATAGTATTATGACAATTAATTTCATGCCTCCCTCTGTATCAATTTTGACATCCTTGTCTTCTACTTTTGTCTGTCCTCTGTTCACATCACATAGCCCAAGTGTGCAAGTTTTAGCTAGTTTCATTTCAGGAAGGCTATGAGCCTTTATAGAAGAAAGAATAGAATAGAATTCTTTATTGGCCAAGTGTGATTGGACACACAAGGAATTTGTCTTTGGTGCATATGCTCTCAGTTTACATAAAAGAAAATATAGTGATCCCTCATTTTTCGCAGGGGATGCGTTCCAAGACCACCTGTGAAAAATTAATTTTCGTGAAGTAGAGGAAAGATATTTTTTAATGTATTTAATGAGTATTTGGACTTTAAAAACCCACCCTTTGCATTAAGCAGTCATTCTATAATGTTTCTCAGCTGGAACTACATCTGATATCCTATCAGTTTCTTTAATAGAGCACAGTAGTACTGTAGAAGAATTTTATGAATTTTTAATGGATTTAAATTTTTTAATGGATTTAATGGATTTAAGCCCCTTTGAAAACCCGTGAAATAGCGAATCCATGAAAGATGAACCATGAAGTAGCGAGGGATTACTGTATACATTTGTCAAGAATCATGAGATAAGACACTTAATGATTGTCATAGGGGTCAAATAAGCAATAAAGAAACAATCAATATTAATAAAATCTTAAGGATACAAGCAACAAGCAACAAGTTACAGTCATACAGTCATGAGTGGGGTGGAAATCGGTGATAGGAATGATGAGAAAAAACTAGTAGTAATAGTAGTGCAGACTTAGTAAACAGTTTGACAGTGTTGAGGGAATTATTTTATTTATTTCTTTTGTCCAATACATAATACACATTGAAGAGAATAGATATGTAGTAATATAAATGAAGAAAAGTAAAGAAGAAAAGATATAAAAGTATAGGAGATAATATATGAAAGGAAGAAAAGATAAATGAGATAAGGAGAGACAATTGAACAGGGGACAGAAGGCACACTGGTGCACTTATGTACGTCCCTTACTGACCTCTTAGGAACCTGGAGAGGTCAATCGTAGATAGTCTAAGGGGAAAATGTTGGGGGTTAGAGGTTGACACTACTGAGTCAGGTAATAAGTTCCACGTTTTGACAACAAGTCATTTTTTTTGCAGTCTAGTTTGGAGCGGTTAATATTAAGTTTGAATCTGTTGCGTGCTCTTGTGTTGTTGCGGTTGAAGCTGAAGTAGTCATTGACAGGTAGAACGTTGCAGCATTTGTTTAGTAAAGTGATGGCATTCAGGAAAAAACTGGTCTTGTGTCTAGTTGTCATGGTGTGTGCAGTGCTCTGCAGTGACGTTTTGAGGGTAGGAGTTGAAACAGTTTATGTCCAGGATGCGAGGGGTCAGTAAATATTTTCACAGCCCACTTTTTGACTCGATATGTTGTAGATTTTAATTAGTTGGGGGAAGAGTTTTCGGAGAAGGGCAGCATGCAAATATAATAAATAATAATATTCCGCCTTTGAAGAGAACATAAAGAAAAGTGAGCTTCCGTAACATGGCCTCACCTTCCCTGGACACCTCCATTGCGACCATACATGTGTCTTTGTAATGAAGCTGCTTGGAGATCATCCATGCTTGCCCAACCAAGCCAGCTCTGTAATTTTTTCCAGCCGGTTTTGCTTCACTGCTCGATAAACTAGCCCTGGGATCTCAAGGCGTGTATTTCAACAATCCCAATATCATCCCCAGGATAACAGTATTGGCTGATTCTGCAACATAATCTACATCAAAGCCTCCGGGGCTAGCTAGCTTGAAAAGGACCAAGATGCTTTTTAACTTCTTATCAGGCTTGTGCTTAAGGGTAGTCATAAATTCCACAAGTCGCTCTCCCACAGGGTTCCTCCTTTGCTTCTCCTCCTCCTGTTTGGCCACCAAAGGCATGCAGAGGGTGGGTTTTTCTTTTTTTAAAAAAAAAGGACTTGCAAATAACATTGCGGAGGGAAGATTGGGAGCCGAGAGCCGCCACAGGGAATGAAAAGTGACGATCTGGTTGATAAATGCAAATCCCACATTGAGTTGTCCCTGCTTGAATGCAACGTATTTTCTTCCTGGTTTCACTCTCGCAGAGCAAGGCCAGATAAGCTCAAGAAGAGTTGGGTTAGTTTGGGAGTGAGTTCGTGGGAACCTAGTCTTGGCCGTTGGCATGCGGTGTGAACCAAGTCATCGCGTTCGGTCCCAATAAGGTTTATTTTATGGGATTGACTCATAACCTAGATTTTAGTATGGTGGATAAACACTATCTCTTGAGGCTTAATTTATTTACTTGTTAAAGATGAACAGGCCATAATTACAGCACAGGTGACCAGATTCTGTGCAGCAGCAGTAAGGATTCGTTGCAAATGTGTGCCTTCATCATAGTGAGATATGTACAGGGGGTGGACAAAGAAATGGGAACACCTTGAAAAACCACCAAAATATCTTTTAATATGGTGTTGGTCCACCTTTTGCGGCAAATACAGCCTCAATTCTCCGAGGTATTGATTCATAAAAATTGTGAATAGTTTCCAAAGGAATTTTAGCCCATTCTTCAGTTAAAGCACCCTCCGGTTCTTTTAGAGACGATGGTGGTGGAAATCGATTTCTTACTTGAATCTCTAAAATCGACCATAAATGCTCAATAATGTTGAGATGAGATGCTGGACTTCATTAGAATGTTACTTGTGCCATTCTTTGACACTTCTTGCTCTATGAATTGGTGCATTATCATCTTGAAAGATGGCATCCCCCTCTGGAAACAGTTCTTGAACCATAGGATGAATTTGGTCTGCCAAAATTAATAAATGTTAATACTTTCATGAAGGGAAATCATTGGCCTGGCGGATTTCCAAGAAATAACATCCCAGATCATCACCCGCCATGTTTGACGGTTAGGAAAAGGCAGTCTGGATGAAATGATTCTTTTGGCGGTCTCCAAACATAAACACGGCCAGAGGTCGGAAAAATGGTAAACGATGATTCGTCAGAGAAAATCACATTTTGCCACTGCTCGAGGGACCATTTCTGGTGGTTTCTACACCACTCTAAACACTTTGAAACATTTGCCTTTGAGAGCAGAGGTTTTCTAATTGCAGCTCTTCCGTGGAATCCAGATTTGTGAAGCTCCCCTCGAACAGTTTTTGTGGAAAATGGGTTCTGTACATTTCTATTGAGCTCTGCAGTGATTTTAGGAGCTGTGGTCTTGCTTTAGAGTCCGACGGTCTCTCTCAGACAACTTCGACTTTTGACCAGACCTGTGCTTGGCTGAGGATGTTTTCCCTTCTCTTTCAAAAGCAGTCATTACTTTTGAGACGCCAAATATTCGGGCACTTTCTGTTAAACTAGCGCCAGCAATTCGAGCACCAACAATTTGGCCTCTTTGAAAGTCTGAGAGGTCTGCCATTTCTAGAAGGTTATAACCAATTTCCTTAAATTTCTGTTTAAAAAAAGTTTTTAAAAAACCTATCTAATAACAGAATTTTTTTTTAAAAAACCATTAAAATATGTCAAGTTTTTATTGATTTGAACATGATCAAACATTATGATGCCAAAAAGTCAACTGTTTCCATTTCTTTGTCCATCCCCTGTACATCTTTTGTATATTTACAACGGGTCAATTTTGGTTGTTCGGCCAAAAGTCATGAATCCTCTAAGTCATTTGTCTCCAGATGTCCAAGAACCTCAATACCTAGCATGTCTTTGTTGACTTGGGTGACGACCAACTTTGGATGGTCAACAAACTGCTGTAGTTCAAGGATGACATTTATCACCCAAGAATCTGCTACTAGGATCAAAGAGACACTAAAATGTTTAGATTCTAAGAATCTGATATGGTTCATGGATGTTCTGTTTTTATTATATTGATGGTCTTTGACTGTAATAAAGGTTTATATATATTTACTTGTTAGATTAATACCCTAATTTTTTGTCCAGGAGTTGAAGGCAGCAGATATAATATTCCTTGCTTCCCTTTTTCCCACATAATAACAACAACGCTTTGAGGTAGGTTGGGCTCACTGAAGCCACCCAGTAAATATTTGTGGCTAAGGATGGACTTTTAAAAAAAATATTTTTTATTAAATTTTTATTACAACAAACAAATAAAAAATCTTAAAGAAAAAGTGCCCAACACCAATAAACCCCTCCACCATTTAGGGGGCTAAATTATTTACAATAAATTTCAATTTCTTCCTTGGCTCCGGTTTACATTTCTTTACATACAAAAAGTGATTGGAATTTATTTTTCACATTGTCATCATAAACTCTACTTAAGATATAATTTTTCACCTTATTCCATCGTGCCATCAGCTTCTCCAATTTATTTTCATCAAAGTTATTTAATTTTATTTCCATAATTTCAAAGTGGATGTGGTCCACCATGTACCACTACCAATTCTGGATTGTCCATTTATTGCTATCCTTCCACCCTAATACCACTACTGCTTGAGCGCTTTCCAAAGCTGCTGTTTTGATTTCTTTAAATTCTCATAATTCCCCATATTTAACTAGTGTTGCTAATTCTTTCGTGATTATCCAATTAATGTTTAGCATATTGTTAATTTCATTCTGTACTTCCTTCCAAAATTTTTGAACTTCAATGCATTCCCAGAGCATATGCATAAAAACTCCTTTTATTTGGCAACCATGGCAGCAATTTCCTTTCCCTTTCCTCTGGAAGTGTGCTAGTTTTACTGGCGTAAAGTACCATTTATGTAAAATTTTCCTTCTCATCTCTCTAATTCTTGTGTTCTTTATCTTATATATATATTTTCTACTACTTCTTCCATCTCGTTTTCATTCATCTGTAATTCATTTTGCCGGTATCTTGTTAGGCCTTTAATCACTTCCTCTTCCACTTGTAGGATGGACTTGAACCTCTGTCTTTCCAGTGCCAGACCCAATCTTTAAACCCTATAGTCCAGTGATGGTGAACCTTTTTTCCCTTGTGTGCCGAAAGAGGGTGGGGCATGCGCTATCGTGTATGTGTGAGTGCCCACACCCATAATTCAATACCTGGGCAGGACGAAAACAGCTCCCCCCGGCCTGTTTCCCAAATTCTGGTGGGCCCAGTACGCTGGTGTTTGCCCTCCCCAGGCTCCAAAACAGTGGTTCTCAACCTTTCTAATGCCGCGACCCCTTAATACCGTTCCTCATGTTGTGGTGACCCCCAACCATAAGTCTAGCGCCAATTTTCGCAACAGAGCTTTAAGCTGATTGGCAGGAAGGTCAGAGGGACACCCCCACTGTAAATGCCTGATTGGTCGGGTTGTAAAAATATGTTCCAAGGCACCAGAATAGAAATTTTAGTTCCTAACACCATGGGAATGTTGTCTTTTCCCATGGTCTTAGGTGACCCCTGTGAAACAGTTATTCAACCCCCAAAGGGGTCCCGACCCCCAGATTGAGAACCACTGCTCCAAAGGCTTCCCTGGAGCCGGGGAAGGGTAAAAATGCCCTCCCCCATCCCCCTGGAGGCTCTCCGGAAGCAAAAAATGCCCTCCCAGAGCTTCTGTGTAAGCCAAAAATAAGCTGGTCGGCACACACATGTACGTTGGTGCTGAGCTAGGGCAACAGCTTGCGTGCCAGCAGATATGGCTCCGCGTGCCACCTCTGGCACCCATGCCATAGGTTCTCCATCACTTCTATAGACCACTAATATGGGGAAATCACTTTTCTGTATTGCTGGAAGAAACAACAGCAAAGTTGAGTGAGTATCAGGAAAAGGGTCAGATATCCTTAGATATCCAAGGTGATTTCAAGGGAAAAAAAGCTCCTTTCCTCCTTATCTTTCTGGTTATTTCTCCTCCAAAAGAATCTCAACCATGTGGGTTTGAAAACAGGAAAAGGGGGAGAGGAATGTTCCTTCCATGGCTTTTATTAAGGAGCTTGGGATCCATGTTAAAGAATATGTCTGCACACTATGATTATCCGCGGTTAATTGAATTAAATTAACCCCATGTCCTGGGTTTGTAATATTAATTGAACCAATGCTAAATACTGTTCTGTCTGGGTCCCCCCAGACGCCAACACCAACCAAAAAGAGTATCCAGACACACTGGTAAAAAGCAAAGGCAGTTTATATAATTCAAAGCAAACACAGGTAACAAACACTGTTCTTACAGACAGGAACAATATGGAGCTTCACAGAGGTTTCACGAAGGCCAGGCAATAAAACAGGATTCTTGCTGGCAAAAACAACGCTGGAGATAATAAAACCCACGCCTCCCCCCAAGTCTTCCAGACTTCTAGGCCACAAGCCAAGATCAGAGACGCCAAGAATCGAAGCAAGGTCACAGGACTCCCAGTTGATAACTCTCCACAAGACTGTAAGAGCGGGCCTGCCTTTTCAACCCTGCTGAGGAGAACCACACCCAAACCCAGCTGTTGCCAATTCAGGGATGGAAATACCTTTCTAATTGGCCCCGTCTTTGAGCTGCTCGTCGCTGCCTCATGTCTATTATAGCCTGTGCGTCTTCATCCAATGAATCCAGGCTACTAGCTGGGGGGAGGGCCCCCCCCCGGGGGTCTCAGGCTGCTCTCCCTCCTCCTCTTCCTGACGTTCCTCTCCCCCGTCTGCCTGGTCCTCCCCCTCCTGTTCACTGTCGTCCTCCTCTGGGCATGGATCCGGCAGAGATCCAGCCGGTCCCTGAGGAGCCTCAGGCTGAATCACAACAAATACACAGGCTGAATTCACACTGTACACAGGCTCACAAACCAGCTTTATGGGATCACTGCTTCCATGTGAAAAATGCATTTCAGGAACGCAGCCAATGCTTCTATTTCCCAGGTGGTTATTTTTGCAATTTGATTCCAAACCTTTCATCCAATTCAGACTTTAAACCTTGCCTAGAAGCTTGTATGAATCAGTTTGCTTGTAGTTAAGACATCAAGCTAGTTATCAGGAGACTGTGAGTACTGGGCCCACCTTAGGCACAAAGTCCCCTGAGTAACTGTGGGCCAGGCAGCCTCTCTCAGTCCTAGCAAGGAGGCAATGGCAATGCTCTCTACATGGGGCTACCTTTGAAAAGTGTTCGGAAACTTCAGATCGTGCAGAATGCAGCTGCGAGAGCAATCATGGGCTTCCCTAGGTATGCCCATATTACTCCAACACTCTGCAGTCTGCATTGGTTGCCGATAAATTTCCGGTCACAATTCAAAGTGTTGGTCTTGACCTATAAAGCCCTTCATGGCATTGGACCAGAATATCTCCGGGACCGCCTTCTGCTGCACGAATCCCAGCGACCGGTTAGATCCCACAGAGTTGGCCTTCTCCGGGTCCCGTCGACCAAACAATGTCGTTTGGCGGGTCCCAGGGGAAGAGCCTTCTCTGTGGCGGCCCCAACCCTCTGGAACCAGCTCCCCCCTGAGATTAGAACAGCCCCCACCCTCCTTGCCTTTCACAAACTCCTTAAGACCCACCTCTGTCGTCAGGCATGGGGGAACTGAAATATCTTCCCCAGGCCTATATTTTTATGTATGGTATGTTGTGTGAATGTTTTTTTAAAAAATTATGGGTTTTTAGCTTTCTAATTATTGAATTTGTATTTTACACTGTTTTTCTGTTGCTGTTGTGAGCCGCCCCGAGTCTGTGGAGAGGGGCGGCATACAAATTTAATAAATAAATAAATAAATCCATTTCTGGAAAATCTTCCAAAGAAAACTTTAGGAGCTTGTTCTTGCAATTGCCAGAAGTTAAAACTAAGTCAGAGACACAAAACCAAACAAAAATTGTATTCCAAGCAGATAGTACCATTTAAACTCATTTTTAATCACATATTTCACAATTTGAGTTTACATTTCATGGAATTCAATCAATAACTAATTTAGTTCAACTAAAAACATCTAGTTCTACAGTTGGGTGTTTCAGACTTTAAAGTAATTTGCAAGGGAAGGAGGGACATTTCAGAAGAGGCTATCTTTTGCAGCTGTAAGAATTAAAATTTCATCTCTTTTAAAAGAATGTCAAAACTCTGCTTGCTTTTATTTGTATAAATAAGATTAATTAAAATGTAGAAGGATTTTGGTTAAAACAGACAGAAACTGTAATGGAGCAGGAGTTCTTAAATTAGTGGCTTAGTGATCGTCCTCAAAGAGTGGTAATAAATGGTTGCACATCCAATTGGAAGAATGTTTCAAGTGTCCTAGGCCCAGTGCTATTTAACCTATTTATAAATGATCTAGATGAAGGAATTGAAGGAAAACTTATCAAATTTGCTGATGACACAAAGCTAGGCACTGTTGCTAATATTAAGCAAGATAGAAATAGGATTCAAAAATATCATATGCTGCAACATCCTGCCTGTTGGCGACTACTTCAGCTTCAACCACAACAACACAAGAGCACACAAAAGATTTAAACTTAATATTAACCGCTCCAAACTTGACTGTAAAAAAACATGACTTCAGTAACCGAGTTGTCGAAGCGTGGAACCCATTACCGGACTCCATAGTGTCATCCCCAAACCCCCAGCACTTTACCCTTAGATTATCTACGGTTGACCTATCCAGATTCCTAAGAGGTCAGTAAGGGGCGAGTACAAGTGCACTAGAGTGCCTTCCGTCCCCTGTCCTGTTGCTCTCCTATATCTCCTATACCTTTCTTCTATTCCTATATCTCTTCTTCTATTCTTTCATTGATATGTTCTATTACTGTACCTTCTTTTCTATTATTTCTTAGATGTATTTTACTATGAGTATCTCCTCTATAACCTTCATCATGTATTTTACTATGTGTATATAGATATATACCCACTAAAACCCTCATTGTGTATTGGACTAAATAAATAAATAAATAGATAGATAGATAGATAGATAGATAGATAGATAGATAGATAGGTAGGTAGGTAGGTAGGTAGGTAAGTAAGTAAGTAAGTAAGTAAGTAAGTAAGTAAGTAAGTAAGTAAGTAAGTAAGTAAGTAAGTAAGTCTAGGCAAGCTTGAACAATGGGCTGAAACTAACAGAATGGTATTTAACAGAGAGAAATGCAAGATCCTACATCTGGGCAAAAATAACAAAAACAGCTCATATAGAATGGGAGGAATATGCCTGATTAGCAGTACAGGTGAGAAGGACCTGGGTGTATTGATAGATCACTGATTAAACATGAGTCAACAGTGTGAAGCAGTTACAAAAAAGGCAAACACAATCCTGGGATGTATCAAAAGGAGCATAGAATCTCACTCACATGAAGTAATTATTCCTCTCTACAGTACTTTGGTACAACCACACTTGGAATACTGTGTTCAGTTCTGGGGGTCTCAATTTAAAAAGGACATTGATAAACTAGAGCAAGTTCAAAGGAGGGTTACAGGATGAGTGATCTGGAAACCCTGTCCTATGAGGAATGGCTAAAGGATCTAGGGATGTTTAGTCTGCGAAGGAGAAGACTGACAGGAGACTTGATAACTGTCTACAAATATCTGAAGGGCTGTCACAGAGCAGAGGGATCAGCATTGTTCTCATTAGCACATGGAAGGACTAGAAACAATGGAATGAAACTCCAAGGGAGTAGATTTAGATTAGATATCAGAAACAAATTTTCTAACAGTAAGGGTGATAAACCAGTGGAACGGTTTGCCACAGGAGGTGGTGGGCTCGCCTTCATTGGAGGTCTTCAAACAGAGACTGGACGGTCATCTTTCTGGGATGGTTTAGTGAATCCTGCATTGAGCAGGTGGTTGGACCCGATGACCCCTGGAGGTCCCTTCCAACTCTATGATTCCATGATTCTATGATTCTATGATTCTATGATTCTATGATTCTATGATTCTATGATTCTATGATTCTATGATTCTATGATTCTATGATTCTATGATTCTATGATTCTATGATTCTATGATTCTATGATTCTATGATTCTATGATTCTATGATTCTATGATTCTATGATTCTATGATTCTATGATTCTATGATTCTATGATTCTATGATTCTATGATTCTATATGATTCTATGATTCTAGTTTTCTACTAGTTTTTCTCATCATTGCTATCATCCTTTTCCTCCCACTTAGGACTGTAGGACTGTAACTTGTTGCTTGTATCCTAAGATTTTTATTAATATTGATTGTTTCTTCATTGCTTATTTGACCCCTATGACAATTATTAAGTGTTGTACCACATGATTGTTGACAAATGTATATTTCTCTTTTACGTATGCTGTGTGTCCAATCACACTTGGCCAATAAAATTCTATTCTATGATTCTATGATTCTGTGGTTCTGTGGTTCCGTGGTTCCATGGTTCCGTGGTTCTATGGTTCTATGATTCGATGATTCGATGATTTGATGATTTGATGATTCCATGATTCCATGATTCCATGATTCCATGATTCCACGATTCCATGATTCCATGATTCCATGATTGATTCTATGATTTTAGTCTTGCTTGTCTTCATGAGAGCTAGAAACCTTTTTAAAATTCAAAACCCCTTTATATTCCATCACCACCACCAACTAGCTTTGCCTGAATGATGTTAGTGACACTTAAGGGAAAAGATGTTAACCTCGAATTACATCTCTACAGAGATCTGAGGAATACACATAAATGCACACACGCATACCCACCATTTTACTGCCTCTTCTTTGGGTTAGGCTTTCTAGATTTCACAATGCCTTGTGTGTGCGTGTTCCTGAGAGCGCTTCTGAGATGAGATTTCCTGAGGGCAAAATTTTTTTTGCTGAGGTAAAAGCGATTAGTTTGCTGAGAACTAGGTTGTGGTTTTGTTGGGGGGAAGGGTTGGCGCAATCATTTTAAAAAATCTAGAAAGTGTTCCTTTCACAGTTAAAGCCCTTTATAAATAGTAGCAGTGAACAATCTACGGTAATTGAAGACTTGGGCACAGCTTAACTCAGTGATGGAGAACCTATGGCATGGGTGCCACAGGTGGCACGCGGAGCTATATCTGAGGGTACACAAAGCATTGCCCTATGTCAGCTCCAGTGCAGATGTCACCTGATTTTCGGCCTTCATTTCATCCGTTTCCGTTCTCGCCAGGCTTCAGGAAAGTCACTGCTCACAGTCACTCATGCCTTCATCACCTCGAGGCTTGACTACTGTAACGCTCTCTACATGGGGCTACCTTTGAAAAGTGTTCGGAAACTTCAGATCGTGCAGAATGCAGCTGCAAGAGCAATCATAGGCTTTCCTAAATACGCCCATGTCACACCAACACTCCGCAGTCTGCATTGGTTGCTGATCAGCTTCCGGTCACAATTCAAAGTGTTGGTTATGACCTATAAAGCCCTTCATGGCACCGGACCAGAGTATCTCAGGGACCACCTTCTGCTGCATGAATCCCAGCGACCAGTTAGGTCCCACAGAGTGGGTCTTCTCCGGGTCCCATCAACTAAACAATGTCGGTTGGCAGACCCCAGGGGAAGAGCCTTCTCTGTGGCAGCCCCGGCCCTCTGGAACCAACTCCCCCCAGAGATTAGAATTGCCCCCACCCTCCTTGCCTTTCATAAGCTACTTAAAACCCACCTCTGCTGCCAGGCATGGGGGAACTGAGATACTCTTTCCCCCTAGGCCTTTACAATTTTATGCATGGTATGGCTGTATGTTTGATTGGTGTTTATATTAATGGGTTTTTAATCATTTTTAGTATTGGATTATTATTGTACACTGTCTTATTATTGCTGTTAGCCGCCCTGAGTCTCCGGAGAGGGGCGGCATACAAATCCAATAAATAAAATAAATAATAAATAAATAAAGTCTCTTTTAAAAAAAATATTTTTATTTTTTTGACTATTTATTTATTTTATTTTTTGACTATGTCACAAAGGTGTTGGATGAAGGTGGTGCCGTGGATATTGCCTACCTGGACTTCAGCAAAGCCTTTGATACAGTTCCACATAAAGAGCTGATAGATAATTTAGTGAAGATTGGACTTAATCCCTGGATAGTTCAATGGATTTGCAGCTGGCTGAAGCGTAGACATCAGAGAGTTATTGTTAATGGCGAGTATTCTGAGCAGAGTCAGGTTACAAGCGGTGTGCCACAAGGATCTGTTCTGGGTCCTATTCTTTTTAATATATTTGTGAGTGACATAGGGGAAGGTTTGGTAGGGAAGGTTTGCCTATTTGCCGATGACTCTAAAGTGTGCAATAGGGTTGATATTCCTGGAGGCGTCTGTAATATGGTAAATGATTTAGCTTTACTAGATAAATGGTCTAAGCAATGGAAACTGCAGTTTAATGTTTCCAAATGTAAAATAATGCACTTGGGGAAAAGGAATCCTCAATCTGAGTATTGTATTGGCAGTTCAGTGTTGGCAAATACTTCAAAAGAAAAGGATTTAGGGGTAGTGATTTCTGACAGTCTCAAAATGGGTGAACAGTGCAGTCAGGCGGTAGGGAAAGCAAGTAGGATGCTTGGCTGCATAGCTAGAGGTATAACAAGCAGGAAGAGGGAGATTATGATCCCACTATATAGAATGATGGTGAGACCACATTTGGAATACTGTGTTCAGTTCTGGAGACCTCACATACAAAAAGATATTGACAAAATTGAACGGGTCCAAAGACGGGCTACAAGAATGGTGGAAGGTCTTAAGCATAAAACGTATCAGGAAAGACTTAATGAACTCAATCTGTATAGTCTGGAGGACAGAAGGAAAAGGGGGGACATGATCGAAACATTTAAATATGTTAAAGGGTTAAATAAGGTCCAGGAGGGAAGTGTTTTTAATAGGAAAGTGAACACAAGAACAAGGGGACACAATCTGAAGTTAGTTGGGGGAAAGATCAAAAGCAACATGAGAAAATATTATTTTACTGAAAGAGTAGTAGATCCTTGGAACAAACTTCCAGCAGATGTGGTAGATAAATCCACAGTAACTGAATTTAAACATGCCTGGGATAAACATATATCCATCCTAAGATAAAATACAGAAAATAGTATAAGGGCAGACTAGATGGACCATGAGGTCTTTTTCTGCCGTCAGACTTCTATGTTTCTATGTTTCTATGTTTCTATTGATTTTTATAGTATAAAAATACACACAACACAAAATAGTGCACAGAGAATTGTGCTCCTGCCACTCAACAACACACATTCAGTCCCTCCACCATATAAGAGTGTACTAATTTATATTTTTTTACAACCAGGAACATCAAAATTGCCGGAATCTCACCCATGGGAGCATCCTTGTGCAAGATTTCGCTTCGGGCGCATGCACAGAAGCAAAATCTCACACAGGGGCGCACACACACATGTCGGGTGCACGCATTGCATTACAGAGCCGGGGTGGCGCAGCAGGTAGAGTGCAGTACTGCAGGCCACTGAAGCTGACTGTAGATCTGTAGGTCAGCAGTTCATATCTCATCACCGGCTCAAGCTTGACTCAGCCTTCTATCCTTCCGAGGACCCGGATTGATAGATAGATAGATAGATAGATAGATAGATAGATAGATAGATAGATAGATAGATAGATAGATAGATAGATAGATAGACAGACAGACAGACAGACAGACAGACAGACAGACAGATAGATAGATGATAAATAGATAGATAGATAGATAGATAGATAGATAGATAGATAGATAATAAATAGATAGATAGATGATAAATAGATAGACAGACAGACAGACAGACAGACAGACAGATAGATAGATAGATAGATGATAAATAGATAGATAGATAGATGATAAATAGATAGATAGATAGATAGATAGATAGATAGATGATAAATAGATAGATAGATAGATAGATGATAAATAGATAGATAGATAGATAGATAGATAGATAGATAGATAGATAGATAGATAGATGATAGATAGATAGATAATTAATGGGTATGGGCATTAAAAAGAACAATAAAGTTGCGACCGTCCATCACCTTGACAACTCCCTGCCACTTGACGCGCCGCCACCAGATGATAGCAACCTTCTCCACGATCTCCCTGAAGACACCTGCCTCCAAATCTGAGTGCCTGCTCCGAGACCTCCACGTCTACAGTCTCAGATCTACTCCTGTGCTGGCTGCTGTGGAAATCACCCACGCTCTAGATGCCCGTTGCACTAGGAAATTCCTATTTAGCGATAGCCATTTTCTTTGTTCATGTTCTCTGCCATACTTGTCTTTGTAATTTTACAAGCCTTCGTTTGTTGACAATAGGGATTTGGAGTGATGGATAAAAGTAGGAGAAAGGCCAAGGGTGTATGTTATTTCCTTCCACAGCACCATTATTTTTCCAGGAAGGAAACATCCAGAATGGTATATTGAACAAGGATATTTCTTCTGTCTTTGATTATAATTTTTTTTTAAAGCCTGTCTTTCCTACAAATAAACAGGACTCCTTCAACCATTTCAACAATAACAACAATAAAGCTAAGAGCTAGATCTGACCAAGAGAAAGTAAGGAATCCAAAGTATCACGTGAACCAAGCTAGACTTGAACTTTGTTTCTCCAACTCCTAGTCCAAAATTATATCCCTAGGACCCCCTAACACGAATGACTGGAGATGGCCATTGCAATACAGCTGGAAGCATTCACACAACAAAGAAACCCCTGCTTTATGAAACAAACCGCAGTAGGAACATTCGTGTATTTTATAAAGTTTCATTGGCATCCTTCAGTCTCGAAAGATTATGGTATCATGCTCTGGAAAGAGTTCCTAAAATGCCGTAGGTAAAGCTGGAGTAATCTCTCCAGAGCACAAAGGTGAGTATGAAGGATAGACCCAAGCAGAAGACCTCCCCTCTCTATGTCTCTGAAATAATACAATGGAATGGATTATCATATGCTGCATCGTCCTACCTGTCAATGACTACTTCAGCTTCAACCGCAACAACACAAGAGCACACAACAGATTCAAACTTAATATTAACCCCTCCAAACTTGACTGTAAAAAATATGACTTTAACAATCGAGTTGTCGAAGCGTGGAACTAATTACCGGACTCAATAGTGTCAACGCCTAACCCCCAACATTTCTCCCTTAGACTATACATGATTGACCTCTCCAGGTTCCTAAGAGGTCAGTAAGGGGCGTACATAAGTGCACTAGTGTGCCTTTCGTCCCCTGTCCAATTGTCTTTCCTTTATCTCATATATCATATATATTTTCTTCGTTTCATATATCTTCTCCTCTATTTTTACACATTATCTTCATATATATTACTTCATGCCTATTCTCTTCCATATGTATTGTGTATTGGACAAATGAATGAATAAATAAAAAATAAATAAATGGCAAAGCCAACGCGAATGGTTCCAGTGACATTGCAGGAGTTATTAGAACATGTCTGTACACAATCACGAATTGCTTCCACAACTCCGGCTCTGGATTTTGCCTCAAGGTTTACTCCTGAAGCCTTTTCCAATGATGGATAAAGCCACAAGTCAGTGGAGGTTTGCAGTCAGTTTCCCTTCCCCTAGAACAGTGGTTCTCAACCTTTCTAAGGCCGCGAACACTTAATATAGTTCCTCATGTTGTGGTGACCCCCAACCATAAGTCTAGCACCAATTCTCCCAGCAGAGCTTTAAGCTGATTGGCAGGAAAGTCAGAGGGACACGCCCACTGTAAATGCCTGATTGGTCAGATTGTCAAAATATGTTCCAAGGCGCCAGAATAGAAGCTTTCGTTCCTAACACCGTGGGAAACTTGTCTTTTGCCATGGTCTTAGGCAACCCCTGTGAAACGGTCGTTTGACCCCCAAAGTGGTCCCGATCTCCAAGTTGAGAACCGCTGTCCTAGAAGATGGTTTTGCCGCTTTATCTGCCATTGAGACATAGAGCCCTCTTCCGCCTTCAAAACCATTGACCATCTTTTCCTGGAACCTTAGGAATGGGTCCTTACAAGGTGCTAGAAGCCTGGCAAGCTGGACTAAGGTTTTTTTAATGAGGTATTACACCTGCAACATGATGATATAACAGATGAGGAGGAGGAGAGGAAGGAAGGAAGAAAGAAAGAAAGAAAGAAAGAAAGAAAGAAAGAAAGAAAGAAAGAAAGAAAAAGGGCGAATGGGAGAGAACGAAAGAAGGAAATTGGTTGGTTAGTTAGTTAGTTAGTTAGTTAGTTAGTTAGTTAGTTAGTTAGTTAGTTAGTTAGTTAGTTAGTTAGTTAGTTAGTGTTGTGATTCCGTCTGAGGCCCCTCAGGGAACGGCTGATCCTCTGCTGGCTTCCTGCTCAGAGGGGGAGGATGAGGAACAGGAGGTTCAGGCAGACGGGGAGGAGGAATCTCAGGCTGAGGGAGAGGGAGGACAGCCAGAGTCCCCCGAGAGGGAGCTCTCCCCAGCAAGCAGCCTGGATTCTTTAGATGAAAATGCACAAGCAATCATCGATCTCCGGCAGAGAAGAGCAACACAACGAAGGGGACAATTAGCCAGGTACTTTCAGCACTAAAGAGGCAACAGCTGGGTTTGGGTGTGGTGCTCTCTGGAAAGGCTGAAAAGGCAGACCCACCCTTCCTGGCTTGTGGAGTATTATCTTTGGGAGTCCTGGGACCTGGCTGTGATCTTTGGCGTCTTGGAATTCTGGTTTGTGACTTTGAATACTGAAACCTTGGGGGGGAAAGGTGTGGGTCTTATTCTCTACAGTGGTGGGTGTGCCAGCAAGAAGTCTGCTGTATTGTCTGGCCATCAGGACTCTGCTGTGAAGTCTCATAGCCTGCCTGTTGGGAAGAACAGGTTTTTCTCTGTGTTTATTTTTCAAACTATAAAGTGCTTTTGATTTTACCAGCGTGTCTGGCTGCTTTTTCCAGTTGGTGTTGAAGTCTGGGGGCACCCAGACAGAACAGTTAGTTAGTTAGTTAGTTAGTTAGTTAGTTAGTCTAAAGACATGGATTTCAATCAATAACCAATTTAATTCTACTGAAAACATTTATTCCTGTACAGTAGTTGGGTGTTTCAAATGTTAAAGTAATTTGCAAAGTAGGAGGGAGGGAGGGAGGGAGGATCCACAGCTGACATTGGAACATCATCTTTTGGCTGTGGCGAGGGGGGCGTTTGCCCAGGTTCGCCTGGTGCACCAGTTGCGGCCCTATTTGGACAGGGAGTCATTGCTCACAGTCACTCATGCCCTTATCACCTCAAGGTTCGATTACTGCAATGCTCTCTACATGGGGCTACCTTTGAAGAGTGTTCGGAAACTCCAGATCGTGCAGAACGCAGCCGCGAGAGCCATCGTGGGGCTTCCCAGATTCACCCACGTATCTACAACACTCCATGGCCTGCATTGGCTGCTGATCAGTTTCTGGTCACAATTCAAAGTGTTGGTTATAACCTTTAAAGCCCTACATGGCATTGGACCAGAATACCTCCGGAACCGCCTGCTACCGCACGAATCCCAGCGGCCGATAAGGTCCCACAGAGTTGGCCTTCTCCGGGTCCCGTCGACAAAACAATGTCGTCTGGCGGGCCCCAGGGGAAGAGCCTTCTCTGTGGCGGCCCCGGCCCTCTGGAATCAACTCCCCCCAGAGATTAGAATTGCTCCCACCCTCCTTGTCTTCCGTAAACTACTTAAGACCCACCTATACCGCCAGGCATGGGGGATTTGAGACACCTTTCCCCCAGGCTTATTATAATTTATGTTTGGTATGTATGTGCTGTTTGGTTTTTAATTATGATAGGGTTTTTAGTTTTTTTTAATGTTAGATTTGTGCCTGTATAATACTGTTTTTATCGTGTTGTGAGCCGCCCCGAGTCTTCGGAGAGGGGCGGCATACAAATCTAATAAATTATTATTATTATTATTATTATTATTATTATTATTATCATCATCATTATTATTATTATACACTTCTGACAAATTGATACATTTAATATTACATTTTTTCAAACAACACACCCCACAATTCAATCATAGCAATAATTTAGATTATGAGCAATCTTTCCCAATCTTACACCCCTGTCAAAGAAATTGAATTACAGATGTTCTCCTTCTCATCCTCCGAAGAGTATAAGGTGTCTGTTCCACACATCTGGAAAGCACTAGGTTTGCAAACCCTGCCCCAAATGTCATGGTTTTGTTATGAAAACAGCTGTTCAGTGGAGGGAGAGCAGGCTACTTCTGCCTGATTCATTCAAGTTGTCATTTGGAAACAGAATGAAAGGCAACAAGGCTTCGGCTGAGCAAACTGTTCTTGCCAATGAGCTGAACTTTTTGAAAGTGTAAGCAATCCATATTTATTCAGAAAGCAGTTTTGGTTCAGGAGGATCGATTCCCAAGTAACTATCTATAAGCTGGCAATTTTAATGGCCATTCATAAAACTCGGGAAAGCAATGGTTTCAATTGGTCTTCAGAATTAAAGAGGACATTTTAACTGTCTGATTTGGTGCTGCAACCCAACAGGACCTGAAGTAGACCCAGAGACAGGGTTTTGAGCAATCGGTACTTTTATTCAGCTCAGAGAACAAGTGACAGCTCAGCAAGGTAAAGTGACAGTTCAGCGAGTACCGACTGGCTCTGCATGGAGAAACCGCTTCTTTTATACTTTTGCGGTTCCCGCCAAAGCGAGAGCCGGCCGCGTCTGAGCCAATCAGGAGCGACTTCCTGCTTGGGCTCAGACAGCGCTGGAAAAGAGGAACAAACTATTTACAGCGTTACAAGGTAGCCATTCCAGGATACAACACCCCTCCCCTCATGGTTGGACTCATCCATCAAGAAAGCCACGTGACGAAGTCGTCCAATCGGTGAGGCCTTCGAGGCTCTCGCGCTGACCTGCGCAGTCCATTTTCTCCTTCGCCACTGACTGTGGAGGATGGCTCGCCGCTGCTCTCCCGGTGCGGCGGACTTGGCCTGGCGGGCCCAACGAAGGCCTCGGAGGACGAGGATGGCTCGGCGTCGCTGGATGGTTCCCCCTGGCCCGATAAGTCTCTTTGCGTGTTTCTTAGTTCGGGCAATGTACAAAAGTCTGTTGAAGGGGGAGAGTCCGAGTCAGCGGGTTGTTGCAATTGGTTTTCAGTTCGTTTCCGAATGTGGTCTATGTGTCGTTTCCACAAACGACCATCCTCCAGTTTAACAATATAAGTCTTGGGTGCGTTTTGCTTAACAATAATTCCCTTCATCCAGTTTACATTTCCATCAAAGCATTTTACATATACATTTTGACCCAAATACATTTCTCTTTCTGGTTTCATGCACATTTGGTTATTATTCACACAGAACCTTGGGTTTAACCTGTCTAATGGTGACCTCAACTTTCTCCCCATCAATAACTCTGCAGGGCTTACATGTGTGTGCGAGTTAGGGGTAATGTGCTGGGTTAATAAGAATTGGTCCAAGTTCTGTTGCACATCTCCAGGGCCTGACCTGTGCAATGCCTCCTTTGCCACCCTTACGTAACGTTCTGCCAACCCGTTAGCCCAGGGCGAGTAAGGCGAGATGAGGGCATGTCTGACCCCTAGGCCATCTAGGAATAATTCGAATTGCCTGGCTGTTAGTTGTGGTCCATTGTCAGACACTAATAGATCAGGGCAACCATGGGATGCAAACAGTCTGCTCAATACCTTGATAGTGGCACTTGTGGTTATGTTGTTCATTGCTATTATTTCCAACCATTTGGAGAAAGCATCAACCACTATTAGGAAGTACTGAGACCCCACTGGGCCAGCAAAATCAATGTGGATCCTAGACCAAGGGCCAGCAGGCTGTTCCCACTCAGCCGGAGTTGTTTTGGGGGGACTGGGCCTAGACTCTTGGCACGGGTCACACTTTGAAACCCAACTTTCAATATCAGCATCAAGCCCTGGCCACCATAAATGCCCCCTTGCTAGGCTCTTCATCCTGACAATCCCAGGATGGCCCACGTGTAACATTTTGAGTACCTTTTCCCTTAGGCGTTTGGGGATGATCACTCTATCCCCCCACAACAAACAACCTTTTACATATGATAATTCAAGCCTTTTGTTCTTAAAATCACACAATTCAGGTTTAACAATATCATTTTGCCATCCCTTTAGAACACAGTTCACCACTTGTTTAAGGATTTGGTCTTGCTGCGTGTGTGCAGCTACCTCTTTTGCTGTGGTTAGTGGGTTTTCCTCGAGTTCTATCATTAGCACATCTGTGGCAGGAACAGGGTCTTCTACCAAGTCTGCTATGGGGCATCTGCTGAGGCCGTCTGCATGATTGATTTCCTTCCCCCCCTTGTGGGTGAGCTCATACTGATACCCTGAGAGGAAAAGGGCCCATCTGATTAGTCTTGGAGACATAAAAGGTGGAGTGGGCTTGTTGGGGGCTAGCAGGCCTAGTAGGGGTTTGTGGTCAGTGACTAGCTCAAAGCTTCTCCCAAAAATGTAATTGTGAAACTTCTTTACCCCTGCCACTAATGCTAGAGCCTCCTTGTCTAACTGGCTATAATTCCTCTCTGTGCTGGTCATGGTTCTTGAAAAGAATGCTATTGGGGCCTCTGTCTTATTCGGTAGAACGTGAGCTAAGACTCCTCCTATGCCGTACGGCGAAGCGTCGCACGTGAGCCTAATGGGTAGTGAAGCACTATATTGGACTACTACACTTTTAGAAGTTATTAAATTTTTTATTTGAGAAAAAGCTTCACGTTCAGTTTTCCCCCATGTCCAGCGGGCTTCCTTCTGGAGTAAACGATGGAGAGGCTCTGCTACTGTTGCCTTCTGCTTTAAAAAAACGGAATAAAAATTAAGGAGGCCCAAAAATGCCTGCAACTCATTCTTATCTTGTGGCTCTGGGGCTTCTCTAATTGCTCTCAGCTTCTCTGTTGTGGGGTGGATACCTTCCTTATCTATTTTATACCCAAGGAATTCAACACTGTCAGTTCCCCAGACACATTTATCAGGCTTGATTCGTAACCCTTTGTCCTGTAGCCTCTTAACCCTGCTGTTCTGTTCGAAAAAAGTTCCTAATGTTATGTTCCCGGGTCACCCTGACCCGGACCGAAAACTCTTCATTTGCAGTGCTTATGTTTGGTCTTTTTGAAAGCTTTTTTCACCTGGAAACATGTTTGAACATTTCTGCACACAATGGAATGAAAATTGAACTGAAAAAATTAATCCTTATTGGTTTATTTTGCACATAAATGTGCCTCCCCCCCCGTTTTTGTGAAAGTTTTTTCAATTTATGGATAGTTTTGCTTGCAAAATCCATTCTATTTTACTAAAGTTGGTGTGGGATTGGTAGCTTGAACATTTCTGCACACAATGATATGAAAATTGAACTGAGAAAATTAATCCTTATTGGTTTATTTTGCTCATAAATGGGCCCCCATGCTTATACTCAAATAGGCTTATACTCGAGTAGGCTTATACTCGAGTATAAAATGATATGGTCTTATATTCAAAAATAAACCAATAAGAATCATTTTTTTTCAGTTCATTTCTATTTTTCTTATGTTTAGGATTGTTCAATTTAGTATATCAAAACTTTTGAGTTTATTGATAATTTTGCCTGCAAAATGCATTCTATTTTACTATTCTATTTTGGTGTGGGATTGGTAGCTTGAACCTTTCTGAACATAATGATATGAAAATTAAACTGAAAAAATGATCCTTATTGGTTTATTTTGCTCATAAATGGGCCCCCATGCTTATACTCAAATAGGCTTATACTCGAGTAGGCTTATACTCGAGTATAAAACAATAAACCAATAAGAGTCATTTTTTTCAGTTCATTTATATTTTTCTTATGTTCAGGATTGTTCAATTTAGTATATCAAACCTTTTGGGGGAAAATTCCTTAGGGATTTGTAGCCTTAAAAAATATAAATTGACACGAAATTCAAAAAGGATGGGGGGAGGGGCTTTTTGATCAAAATAAAAATATAAGTCTCAATTTTTCCAGTTCAATTTTCATATCATTATGTTCATAAATGTTCAAACTAGTTTTCCAGTGGAAAAAGTTTTCAAAAAGACCAAATTCAAGTACCTAAAAAAAATCATTTTGATCCGGGTCTATATGACCCGAACAGAGTAAATGTGACTTTTTTTTTGCCAAGAAAAAATTTTTTCCCCCACCCCCACAAATATTTTTTTGATGATCAGCATTGTTAAATTGAGTAAATGAATGCGTAAGATTTTAAAGAATATTTCGGATTTGGAGCATAAAAAAATAAAAAGTGAAAATTGTTGCAAGCAGCCGGGGGGGGGGAGGCCTTATTTCTGATGTTAAAAAAACAGTAAGAATCATTTTTTTCAGTTCCTTTATATTTTTCTTATATTCAGAAATGTTCAAGGTACCATTCCCACACCAACTCCAGTAAAATAGACTGCATTTTGCAAGCAAAACTATCCATAAATTGAAAAAACTTTCACCAAAACAGGGGGGGAGGCACATTTATGGGCAAAATAAACCAATAAGGATTAATTTTTTCAGTTCAATTTTCATTCCATTGTGTGAAGAAATGTTCAGACTACTTTCCAAGTGAAAAAAGCTTTCAAAAAGACCAAACATAAGCACTGCAAATGAAGAGTTTTCGGTCCGGGTCAGGGTGACCCGGGAACATAACATTAGGGAGGTTTTTTTTTTCAGCAAGAAAGAAACCTCCCACCCCCCAAAAAAATTCTCATAGAGAGAACCCCTGAAATGATGAAAAGTCATGAAATTTCAAGTTTCAGATATGCAGGGAAATTTTTTTACAGGGTCTCAAACCTTGATTTCGGGTCTCACAGACCCGAACAGAACAGCAGGGTTAAGTACTTCCCTTATTCTTTTGTTCACTTGTCCCTGGTTTTCCCCTGCAATTAAGATGTCATCAAAATATGGAATTGCCCCATTTACCCCTGACAATAGGCGTTCCATGATGCTCTGGAATATTCCTGGGGCTATGCTTACCCCAAACTGTAACCTCGTGCATTTGAAAGCCCCCCTGTGTGTTACAATCGTTTGGGCGTTTGCTGTTTGTTCATTGACCGGAAGCTGCTGGTAAGCCTGGGCCAGGTCGATCTTTGCGAACCTTTTTCCCTCCCCCAGGGAGTGTAAGAGTTGTTGCACGACCGGGATGGGGTAGGGGTGGTGTTGGAGTGCCTTATTCAAGGTTGATTTGTAATCAGCGCAAACTCTTAAAGAGCCATCTGGCTTCAATGGTGTCACTATGGGAGTTTCCCATGGCCCCTGTTCCACAGGGACCAAAATACCTTGACTAATGAGTTTGTCCAGCTGCATGTCCAGCTTGGGGAGAAGCGGAAGGGGAACCCTGCGAGGTTTCAGTCTGACCGGTGGGACCTTGGGGTCGATAGAGAAAGATATAGGGGGTCCCTTATACAATCCCAAGGTGGGGCTGAACACTTCAGGGAACTCTTTCACAAAGTTAGGCATATTATCACAGTTTACATTACACACACCCGAAATTTCGATCCCCAACGGTTCCATCCACGCTAGACCCAGCAGGGAGTGTTTGGCCCCCGTCACAATAAGCATGGGAAGGGTACATTTCACATTCTTAAAGGCAATAGGTACATTTGCTGTTCCCAGGACCGAGATTACCCCCCCTTGGAAGTCTCTGATCACCAATGAGGTTTGAGTTAAGTCAGCCTTAGACACATTAGGCATGTATAGTTTAAATTTTTCCCAGGGCATGATGGTATATCTCGAGCCCGTATCCAGCTCCATTGAGCAAGGCTGGTTATTTAGTAACAATGAGATAACAATTTTAGCCCCCTTTTTGGTTGCCGTGTTATTCACGGAAAATTTAGAGTTACCTCTATTGTAGTCGCGGTTAGCGCTTGAGTAGTTCCTTTGACCCGAGCTGCGGAACGGTCTCCTTTCTCGCGATTGGGGGGGTTGGTTTTGAGGTCGCTGGTATTGTTGTGTGGCAAACGTTTCTTCTGGTGCCGTTGCTCTGCATGCGATGGCGATGTGGCCTCTCCGGTTGCAACGGTGGCAAGTAGCGTCTCGGAAGGGGCATCGATGGCGCTGGTGATTTCCCCGGCAGCCCGCGCAGGGGGCTGGGTGAGTAGCTCTAGGATGTCTCGGCTGGTCTTGCAGGAGGAGGCAGTTGTCCCCGTTTCTAGTCGGCTGGCTGAGGTCGTCTGTTCCCTCGGCGCTGGGAGACTCGGCGTTGATTTTGGCAATGATTTCTCGCCTTCCGTGCTCCTTTAATTCTCTTGCCGCTGCGTCGGCTGCTTCCGCGGTTTGTGCTAATTTAATTACGGTTTGTAGCGTCGGCTCTTCTTCGGTGAGGAGTTTGTTTCTCACCGAGTTGCTCTTCATGCCGAAAACCAAGGCGTCGGTAAGGCGAGCTTCCGGGTCTTGAAACTTGCATTGAGCAAGTACCGTTCGAAGCCGCGTTGTGAATTGGCTGATTGACTCGGTTTCTCTCTGAGCCATCATGTGAAATTGATGCCGGTAAACCATGGCTGGTCTGGTTGGTTTAAAATGGCTCGCTAGTTTCTGTTGAAGGACGTCCCACGCTGTGGCTCTTGCTTGTTCTGGCTCGGTGAGAGTTTGGGCAAGTCTACGGATCTCTGCGCCGCAGTAGTTGAGAAAAATAGCCCGTCTGCGATCGGCTCCGGCGTCCTGCATTCCCGCCGCCTCGAGGAATATCTCGAAGGTGGCCATGTACTCGTCCCATGTCATTTTCTCGGAATCGAAGAGTTCTGGAGCCTGGCCGATCTGGATTTTGTCCATGTTGCACGCGAAGTTCTTCCGTTCGTTCGTCGCCAGTGAAGTAGACCCAGAGACAGGGTTTTGAGCAATCGGTACTTTTATTCAGCTCAGAGAACAAGTGACAGCTCAGCAAGGTAAAGTGACAGTTCAGCGAGTACCGACTGGCTCTGCATGGAGAAACCGCTTCTTTTATACTTTTGCGGTTCCCGCCAAAGCGAGAGCCGGCCGCGTCTGAGCCAATCAGGAGCGACTTCCTGCTTGGGCTCAGACAGCGCTGGAAAAGAGGAACAAACTATTTACAGCGTTACAAGGTAGCCATTCCAGGATACAACAGGACCGACACAGACTTCAGAGGATAATCAGAACTGCAGAAAAAACAATTGCTGCCAACCTGCCTTCCATTGAGGACCTGTATACTGCACGAGTCAAAAAGAGGGTGGGCAAAATATTTACTGACCCCTCACATCCTGGACACAAATTGTTTCAACTCCTATCCTCAAAACGTCGCTACAGAGCACTGCACACCAAGACAACTAGACACAAGAACAGTTTTTTTCCGAACGCCATCACTCTACTAAACAAATAATTCCCTCAACACTGTCAGACTTTCTACTAAATCTGCACTTCTATTCTACTAGTTTTTCTCATCATTCCTATCACCCATTTCCTCCCATGTTGACTGTATGACTGTAACTTGTTGCTTATATCCTAAGATTTTTATTAATATTGCTTCTTCATTGCTTATTTGACCCCTGTGACAATCATTAAGTGTTGTACCACATGATTTTTGACAAATGTATATTTTATTTTATGTACGCTGAGAGCATATGCACCAAGACAAATTCCTTGTGTGTCCAATCACACTTGGCCAATAAAAATTTCTATTCTATTCTATTCTTTTCATTTGTCTAACACAGTGTTTCCCAACCTTGGCCACTTGAAGATATCTGGACTTCAGCTCCCAGAATTCCCCAGCCAGCGAATCTTCAAGTCCAAATATCTTCAAGTGGCCAAGGTTGGGAAACACTGGTCTAACACACAATAGAGAAAATCAAAGTTAAGGCCTTGTTTTCTACAATCATAAAGCAGCAGTTGGTTCTGTTCTGTTTAACTGATCGTTAAACCACTTGGCTCCATCTCCATCTAAACAGAGCCGGGGTGGTGCAGTGGTTAAAGTGCAGCACTGCAGGCTACATCAGCTAACTGCTACCTGTAGTTCAGCAGTTCAAATCTCACCACCAGCTTTAGGTTGACTCAGTCTTCCATCCTTCCAAGGTGGGTGAAATGAGGACCTAGATTGTTGGGGGCTCCTTGATTCGAAAGTGTTGTATCTTGAAATGGCTACCTTGTATTTCCTGTAGATAGTTTGTTCCGTCTTCCAGCGCTGTCTGAGCTAAGCAGGAAGTCGCTCCTGATTGGCTCAGACGCGGCTGGCTCTTGCTTTGGCGGGAGCCGCAAATGTATAAAAGAAGCGGTTTCTCCAAGCAGAGTCAGCCGGTACTAGCTGAATTGTCACTTGCCTTGCTGAGCTGTCACTTGTTCTCTGAGCTGAATAAAAGTACCGATTTTGTTTGAACCCTGCCTCTGGGTCTACTTCAGAAAGGGGTTCTTTTGAACAGGCAAGATGCTCAGCGCCAGAGGCCTAGAGCAAAGTCTGGGTGAGTTTGGTTGCATTGCACTTAGAAGAGAAGACTTGGTCAGAGGAGATGAAAGTTCAAGGTCTCATTCTCCCAAGAAACACTCTGGCTGAACAAGGGCTACAGAAGGTTGTTATCAGGATAAATATGGGTAGGCAAGGGAGCGCAAAACATATATTTCACCTTGAACAACTTGAAAGATAGGTGTTGATAAAATGTTTTTTTTTTAAAGTTTGTCTTAGTAAAATCATACCTTATTATTTGTTTTGTTCCCTTTAACTCTTTTAATTTAGTTTAATTGACTTCAAGGGCTTTTGTTTATAAGCTCTGAAATACTGAATAGCTGTATTTATAATAGTGGAGGGAGAGAGTGGTTCCTTAACCCTGGTTTATTGATTTGGCCATATCTGATTAGGTTAATATAATGCAGTGGTACCTCTAATTAAGAACACCTCTACTTTTCTAGATAAGAACCAGGTGTTCAAGATTTTTTTGCCTCTTCTTAAGAACCATTTTCTACTTAAGAACCCGAGCCTGGAAAAATTTCCCAGGAAATTTGAGAGCAGCATGAAGGTCCGGCCAGTTTCCTGACATTCCCCCTTTAACTAATCCCAGCCATCTTGGGCTTTTCTGGGCTGCCAGAGAAGCCTTTGGTGCTTAAGGAGGTTTTGGCAGTCTAGAGCGAACAAAGCATTTTCCTTTCTCTGGGCGCTTGGAGAGGGAATAAACCTCTGCCAGCGCCCAGAGAAAAGAAATGCTCCCTTCGCTCTGGGCAGCAACTGTCCTTCTCCTCCTTTTCTTCCTCCTCCTCCCACCCAAATTCTGAGCTTTTATTTCTTTCCTAATGGGTTTGCACGCATTATTTGCTTTTATATTGATTCCTATGGGAAAAAATTGCTTCTACTTACAAACTTGTCTACTTAAGAACCTGGTCACGGAACGAATTAAGTTCTTAAGTAGAGATACCACTGTATTCTGAACTTTGGTTTGTGCCACACTGTCCAAATTCCCATAATTGCTAAGTCACTGACATTTTGACTGAGTGTCGTGTATGAATTTATCAGACTGTGTATGATACATTTTCTTCCTCATCTTTACTTAATCTACACACCATAGAATTCAGGCCAGAGATTATTAGCTTTTGTAAGCTTTTGTGCCTGGGTGTGTCTGCTTTTAGGGAGCCAGCTTCCTCTAACCCACTTAACAAAAAAATAAACCTCATGGGATCCAATGATGTTTTCTCTGGATAGATTGACTTCAGTGTGTAAACCAATGTCCTCTTTCACTTTTGCGATACAAAATTCTCCCAGTTAGGAAAGTAGAAAATGTGATGTATATGTGTGTGTATCCAGAGTAAACCAGACTATCTTCGGGACCCTTTTCTGCCTCATGTATCCCAGTGGGCAGTTAGGTGCCACAGAGCCGGCCTTCTCCAGGTCCCATCGGCCAGACAATGTCGGTTGGCGGGGCCTAGGGGAAGAGCCTTCTCTGTGGCGGCCCCAGCCCTCTGGAATAAACTCCCTCTAGCGATACATACCACCCCCTCCCTCCTGGTCTTTCGTAAAGCTCTCAAGACCTACCTCTGCCAGCGAGCATAGGGGCCGTGAGCAGCGAGATTGTCTCCAGCCAAAACCATATATGATTGAATTGGACGAATGTGTATGATTGTATATGAGGTTTTTAATACTTTTTATCTATCTATCTATCTATCTATCTATCTATCTATCTATCCATCCATCCATCCATCCATCCATCCATCCATCTATCTATTAGATTTGTATGCCGCCCCTCTCCGTAGACTCGGGGCAGCTAACAACAATAATAAAACAGCATATGACAAATCTAATATTTAAAATAACTATGTAAGCAAGTTTAGTAATTTGTATTTTTATAGTCATTTAGATTTCTTTACATATTGTCCCATTGATGATGTTGTACGCCACCCTGAGTCGCCTCGAGAAAGGCGGCATCAGAAATCTAATAAATAAATAAATCCACAGAAACATTCAGAAACCCCCAAAACTTTAATCTTAGACTGTCTGCTGTCAACCTCACCCCATTCTTAAGAGGTCTGTAAGGGGCATGCATAAGCGCATCAATGTGCCTACCATCCCTGTCCTGATGTTCCCTTTTATTTGTAACCATCTCATGTATTCATAATCATATTTATAATTTTATTTGTAATCTTATAGATGCTTGAATAAATGAATGAATGAATGAATGAATGAATAAATAAATAAATAAATAAATAAATATTGCTCACATGCAATTGATCAATGAGACACCCTGCCTTCCATAAAGTTTTAAAGACCCATCTTTGCCAGCAGGCTTGGGGCCATTGAAATTTTTATTTATTTATTATTATTATTATTATTATTATTATTATTATTATTATTATTATTATTACTACTACTACTACTACTATTGCTATTGCTATTGCTATGACTATTTCTATTACTATTACTATTACTATTACTATTACTATTACTATTACTATTACTATTACTATTATTATTATTATTAATTAGATTTGTATGCCACCCCTCTCCAAAGACTCAGAGCGGCTCACAACAACAAAACACAGTAAAAATCCAATGATTATAAAACAGTTAAAACCCTTAATATAAAAACAGTCATACATCCCAAACAAACCATACATAAAACGGAATGGCCCGAGCAAATTAATTTCCCCGTGCCTGGTGGCACAGGTGGGTTTTTAAGAGTTTGCAAAAGGCAAGGAGGGTAGGGGCAGACCTGATCTACAGGGGGAGTTGATTCCAGATGGTCGGGGCCACCACAGAGAAGGCTCTTCCCCGGGGTCCCGCCAGACAACAGGTCGTCAACGGGACCCGGAGAAGACCAACTCTGTGGGACCTAATCGGTTGCTGGGATTCGTGCGGCAGAAGGCGGCCCTGCCCAATGAATGAATGTTTGATGCAGGATGTTTGAATCTGTTTGGTTGGTTTTTAACAAGGGGGATTTTTAGCTGTCATTTTATATAGATTTCTACCATGCTATACACTGCTCAAAAAAAATAAAAGGAGCACTCAAAGAACCCATCGTAGATCTGAAGGAATGAAATATTCTCATTGAATACTTTGTTCTGTACAAAGTTGAATGGGCTGACAACAAAATGAAATGGACTGTCAAATCAGTGTTGCTTCCTAAGTGGACAGTTTGATTTCACAAAAGTTTGATTTACTTGGAATTATATTGTGTTGTTTAAGTGTTCCCTTTATTTATTTATTTTCAGCAATGTACATTACATTGTTGTAAGCCACCCTGAGTGTCAGTAGAAAAAGGGCGGGATAGAAATTTATTTATTTACTGATTGATTGATTGATTGATTGATTGATTGATCGATCAATTGATTGATTGGATTTATATGTTGCCCCTCTCTGAGGACCAAATAAAGAAAGAAAGAAAGAAAGAAAGAAAGAAAGAAAGAAAGAAAGAAAGAAAGAAACAAACAAACAAACAAACAAACAAACAATTAAATTGCCCAAAATATGCAGGGACTCTTCTAATACAATCTATCCCTGGCTGTCGGTCTAATTATCTTGCTTTCTCCTTTATTGCATCATCCAAAGCACAGACACTTAGATCTGCTCTGCTCCAGCTTATCAGGAAAAAACCGATTGCAAGTCTCGGCCTTTGGTCTCGAGGGCGGCGAGGTGGGGGAGTGTTGATGTTAGAAGAAAGCCCTAAGGCTCCTCCCCTCCCCCCACTTCAGCAAGTAAAACAAATTGCTTTGCTTTCTTCTCCCTTTTTTTTTCATTTTCTTCCTGAACTACATCCTGAGGGGCAGTTTCTGAAGGAGAGACTCCTTGGTGGGATAGAGGCACAACCTGATTCTTTAGCCAGTGGTATTTGCTGGGAAAGGGCTCTTGATAGAATGGAATGGAATGGAATGGAATGGAATAGAATAGAATAGAATAGAATAGAACAGAACAGAATAGAATAGAATAGAATAATTTTATTGTCCAAGTGTGATTGGACGCACAAGGAATTTGTCTTGTGTGCATATGCGCTCAGTGTACATAAAAGAAAAAGATACATTTGTCAAAAAATCATGAACTACAACACTTAAATGATTGTCATACGGGTCAAATAAGCAATGAAGAAACAATCCATATTAATACAAATCTTAGGATACTGTTGTGGTTGGCTCTGGCCCAGCTCCTGCCCCAAGGAATGTGGAGGTGGAGGTAGGGGAAACATCCACACGCCGCAGGTCTGTTTTGCTCCCGATAGAATCTCACGATGAAGGCTCCTCTGACGAAGGAAGTGTGAGTGGCAGGGAAGAGGGGAGTTTGGCAGACAGCCCAGGAGGAGATCAGTCATCCTTATCATCCCTGGATTCTGAACAAGAACTTATGATGGACCCACACATGCGTAGAGTGATGCATAAGAGAGAACAACTAAAGGATTATTACAGGAGATAAGTGAGGCTACCTGTGGTTGGGTGGGGCTGCTGTAATTAGTGCTACAGATAAAAGAGCAGCGTGCTGGTTTAGCCTTGTGGCAGTTTATCTGATTCATAGTTTCATCAAGATCGTGGTTTTTGTTCTTTCCCTGTTGAAGACTATGTGTGGACTTTCTGGACTTTAGAATTGGACTCAATTTCCCAGTTATTGGGTGAGAAATTGGATTGCATTTAACCTGTGCCTTGTGTGTACCAGAAAATCCCTTTGACGTTTTAAAAGGGAGTTGTTTCTGTTTTTCTGTTGATAAAGACTTGGTTTTCCTTCTATCGTGTGGTGTGTGTCTTTCTGGACTAATTACCCTGTAATTACGGGCAGTTGGGACACACTGGCAGAACAGGATGCAAGCAACAAGCTACAGTCATACAGTCCTAAGTGGGAGGAAAAAGATTATAGGAATGATGAGGAAAAAACTAGTAGAAATAAAAGTGCAGACTTAATAAAAAGTTTGACAGTGTTGAGGGAATTATTTGTTTAGCAGAGTGATGGCGTTCGGGGAAAAATGTTCTTGTGTCTAGTTGCCTTGGTGTGCAGTGCTCTATAGCGATGTTTTGAGGGTAGGAGTTGAAACAGTTTGTGTCCAGGATGTGATGGGTCAGTAAATATTTTCACCGCCCTCTTTTTGACTCATGCAGTATACAGGTCCTCAATGGAAGGCAGGTTGGCAGCAATTGTTTTTTCTGCAATTCTGATTTGCTCCCACCTAGGAAATAAGACACAGCGCCAACACATTTTCTTTGGTCTCTGGGATTTAGGTTCCCACCAAGACCGCTTCTTGAAATGACAATACACCTTTTTCTCTTTCAAGTGTTTTGCTCAGTGGGCCGTGGACTCTGTCCCACCAGGAACACCACACCTGATTTAAATAAGCAGGAGAGTTTGCAAGCATTGGCTTTCGTGAACCAATAATTCTTTCGTTGAAGGTTGTTCTCGGCTGGATTTAGATCTCACCTTTCGGCCCAGTGATAATAAATTGAGCATGATTTAAGAAGGAGGAGTTTCAAACAGACCTTTAAAAGGGTTGTAAGGGCCCTTGGTCATTTAGGAGAAGGAAAAACAAGTAGAAAAAGGATGGAAATTGTTATTTGTGTTTCAGTCTGGTCTACACGTGACATGCAGATTTATAATTACAAATACTTTGTAATTACGAATCACTATTTGTAATTATGAATACCTTGTGGGGACGTTCATGACATTTGATCATTAAAATGTGGTTGGCGGGTAGTAATTCATAGGAATTCTGAGGATTTTTCTGTACAATAAGGAGGGATAATTTTATTTATTTATTTTTTATTCTTTGTCCAATATACAATACATATGGAAGAGAATAGACATTAAGTAATATATATAAAGATAGAAAGCAAAAAAGAAGAGAATATATATGATATAAGAGATATGGAGAGAATAGTATATGATATATATATAATATAGATAGATAGATAGATAGATAGATAGATAGATAGATAGATAGATAGATAGATAGATAGATAGATAAGGAGAGAATATATATGATATATGAAATAAGGAAAGACAATTGGACAGGGGATGATAGGCACATCAGTGCACTTATATACGCCCCTTACTGGCTTCTTAGGAACCTGGAGAGGTCAATCATGGAGAGTCTAAGGGAGAAATGTTGGGGGTTGGGAGTTGACACTATTGAGTCCGGTAATGAGTTCCACGCTTCGACAACTCGATTGTTAAAGTCATATTTTTTACAGTCAAGTTTGGAGCGGTTAATATTAAGTTTGAATCTGTTGTGTGCTCTTGTGTTGTTGCGGTTGAAGCTGAAATAGTCGTTGACCGGAAGGACGTTGCAGCATATGATCTTGTGGGCAATACTTAAATCGTGTTTTAGGCGCCGTAGTTCTAGGCTTTCAAGACCCAGGATAGTTAGTCTATTTTCGTAGGGTATTCTGTTTCGAGTGGAGGAGTGAAGGGCTCTTCTGGTGAAATATCTTTGGACGTTTTCGCGAGTGTTGATGTCTGAGATGGTGCCCATCAGATCTTTTGGACTTCAGCCTCCATAAGGTGGGTTGGTCAGTTGCGCTACATAGGAAGAAGTAGGATTAACAATCCCAATTTTTGCTTACACAAAAAGCAAAAGTTGGGATTGTTAATCCTACTTCTTCCTTTAGCTGTCTTTCCTTTCCGATTATGTGGTCAAGTAGATTCCATTTCCACTTAAAGCAACTTTCTCCAATCCACTCTCCAGGTGTGTAGGACTTCAATGCTTGTCCTTCCTGAAAAGTTAGCTAACGATGAAGACAGTGGGTGTCCTGCATATCTGGAAAGAAATGGGCAGGGAAGAACTGACTTAAAGCTACAAGTGCCCTATAAGTAAGTTTTATAAGTAAAACTATAAGTCTCTGCTTTTTTGACTAGGCTCAATCCTTTCCTCCATAATTGTAGTTTGATGAAACTGCTCAGCAGCATTCTTTAGGAAAGTACAGTATCAAAAAAAAATTGGGATAAGAAAGCCCCAAGGTGGTCACACACCCTAAAAACCCCCCAGGGGAAATCCTGAAGGTTTAACCTGACCTGTGTTGGCACAAGAATACTTCATCTCTCAAGATGTTACCTTGTTTAGCTTTAGGGAATGGTTTTAGCACATTGTGTGAACCCAGTTCCCTTGCTTATTTCATTATTATTGCCTGAAATCTGAAAATATTATTATTATTATTATTATTATTATTATTATTATTATTATTATTATTATGTCAATACAACACAGCAAAAGAGATCACTATGCTGGATTTTGTATTTCATCACCAGTCGGGCGCTTCCCAAGCACCTAGGACTGTGTGATGTAGCGGCGAATTATGTTTGCCGATCCCAGTAAAGCGGCCTTTTGCAATAGACAGATGGGGATTTTGTCAATTCCGATGGTTTTCAAACGTCTGCTGAGATGCTTTGGCACTGCGCCCAGCATGCCAAGTACCACTGGGACCACTTTCACTGGCTTATGCCAGAGTTGTTGCAGCTCGATTTTTAGATCTTCGTATTTCACTAATTTCTCTAGCTGCTTCTCTTCAATTCTGCTGTCTCCTGGGATTGCGATGTCGATGATCAATACTTTCTTTTTCTCCACAATCAAGATGTCTGGTGTGTTATGCTTCAGACTTTGATCAGTCTGAAGTCGGAAGTCCCACAGTAGTTTTGCTTGCTCATTTTCGACCACTTTTTCCGGCTTATGATCCCACCAGTTCTTTGCCACTGGGAAATGGTAGTTCCGGCACAAGTTCCAGTGGATCATTTGTGCCACAGCATCATGTCTATGCTTGTAGTCAGTCTGTGCGATCTTTTTGCAGCAGCTGAGTATGTGATCGATTGTTTCTTCTGTTTCTTTACAGAGTCTGCACTTTGGATCGTCTGTTGATTTTTCAATTCTGGCTTTGACAGATTTATTATTATTATTATTATTATTATTATTATTATTATTATTATTATTATTATTATCATCATCATCATTATTATTATTATTATTATTATTATTATTATTATTATTATTATTATAATTTATTTATTTATTTATTTGTTTATTTGTTTGTTTGTTTGTTTGTTTGTTTGTTTATTTATTTATTTATTTATTTATTTATTTATTTATTTATTTATTTATTTATTTATTTATTTATTTATTTATTTATTTATTTATTATGCCCTTTTAACAAAGGGCATGACAGCAAGCCATATACAACTAACAAGGACAGACAGTAGGCAATACACACACTAAGCTAAAACACAACTAATAAAACCACAAAACTTGTTAAAAACCATTCCCAACCTCTCCAATGCCCTCCCTTCTTGCTGATCCCCAGAACAAGGATGTTTCAATCTGCTGAATCAAAGAGGAATGTCTTCAATGCCTTGCAGAAGCGGAGAAAACGCTCTTCTACCTAAGAGGGTAAGGGAAGATTGTTCCACAGACATGGGGCCAGATCTTGAAAGGCCCACAATTCTGATGTTGCTGTACATGTCTGTGGAACAGTCAACCGACCCTTCCCTGCCAAATGTAGGTCCCTAGATGGTGTATACCAGGTCGCCAAGTAATTTGGTGTGTTTGAGCACAGGGCCTTAAATACCATCACTAACAGTTTAAATTATTATTTGAAAAAAGCATCACTTATCAATAAGCAAAGCCTGTGGTGAGAATGCAGACTTGGAGCAGACGAGAAAGTTGTAGCAAATTAAACTTTGAATGGAGGCATCTGAAAGCCAGAAGTCCCCCATTACCACCCAGTCATTCCCAACAGAAATCCATCACTAGGTTACACAGTCTGGGTTTATGCCTGAACCTTTTGTGTGGGCTAGCCCTATTTATCAGGATCAAGCATGTCTCAACACAGGCAGCATTGATGAACCAACCTTGCTTTCTCCCCATATTCCCAAATTCCTTCTTCAAACCATTGCTTTCCAGATGGTTGACAAACCATAATGGAACTTGAATTCCTACGTATCTATTGAACACTAAGCTTAAGGTAGAACTCTATAGCAAAGGTCCCCAACCTTGTGGACCTCAGGGACCACCAAGGTCATACTTTTAAGTCCCACAGACCACTAATATGATTTTTTAAAAAAAAGATAAATACATTTGTAAAATAAAGATCAGATAATTTCCAATGTATTAATATAAAATGCACCTATTTAACATAACAAAATCATAAATGCTTATTTAATCATAACAAAATCATAAATGCTTATTTAACCATAACAAAATCATAAATGCTTATTTAATCATAACAAAATCATAAATGCTTATTTAATCATAACAAAATCATAAATGCTTATTTAATCATAACAAAATCTTTAAAGGTTGTTTAATTGTAACAAAGGTAGTGTAATTATTACAAAATAATTGAAGCTTATTTGATGGTGGCTTGCTGATGTAGTTAGGAAAGTTCCCATATTCCATAGCTGTAGCTGTAATCCCTCCCCTTCCTTCTCCCCTCCCCTCTTCCATTTCCTTTCTTCTTCTTCCTTTCCTCTCCTATTCCTCTTCCTCTTCCTGTACTGGCTTAATTGCTTTCAGACACAGGTTGGTGACCTATAATAGCAATAGCAATAGCATTTAGATTTATATACCACTTCACAGTGCTTTACAGCCCTCTCTAAGCATATTGCCCCCAACAATCTGGGTCCTCATTTTAATGACCTCGGAAGGAGGTCTAAGGCTGAGTCAACCTTGAGCCTGGTGAGATATGAAATGGGAAATTGAAGGACGTCGGCAGTCAGCAGTCATAGCTTCGTAGTTTCCCCAACCCAATTTTGCTATTTAGGTTTTACCAGTAATGGGCTGCCAAAAATTTTACCGCCATGCCATGGGCGTGGCTTACTTTATTGGTGTGGCTTGATGGTCATCTGACCAGGCAGGAGTGGCTTGCCAGCCATGTGACTAGGTGGGAGTGGCTTGAAAATCATGTGACTGGAGGTGGCTTAAAGGTCGGGTGACTGGGGGGAGTGGCTTGCCAGCCATGTGACTAGGTGGGAGTGGCTTGACAATCATGTGACTGGAGGTGGCTTTAAGGTCAGGTGCTGGGGGAGTGGCTTGCCAGCCATGTGACTAGGTGGGAGTGGCTTGACAATCATGTGACTGGAGGTGGCTTAAAGGTCAGGTGACTGGGGGAGTGGCTTGCCAGCCATGTGACTAGGTGGGAGTGGCTTGACAATCATGTGACTGGAGGTGGCTTTAAGGTCAGGTGCTGGGGGAGTGGCTTGCCAGCCATGTGACTAGGTGGGAGTGGCTTGACAATCATGTCACTGGAGGTGGCTTAAAGGTCAGGTGACTGGGGGAGTGGCTTGCCAGCCATGTGACTAGGTGGGAGTGGCTTGACAATCATGTCACTGGAGGTGGCTTAAAGGTCAGGTGACTGGGGGAGTGGCTTGCCAGCCATATGACTAGGTGGGAGTGGCTTGACAATCATGTGACTAGAGGTGGCTTAAAGGTCAGGTGCGGGGGGAGTGGCTTACCAACCAAGATAAGTTTTCAAACAGATGCTTGGACTCTTTTTCAGTTGATTAAGTCACATTATTGGAATAGCAACAAAAAGGACAAATGCTAGACAGCATTATTTGTTGCGGAGCACAGTCAAATTTTAAGGTTTTGTACCGAACCCACAAGGTTCAGTCTGATAACAGATTAGGCAAGTAGCTCAATTTTCTTTCATTGCTATAAAAGTTCAGTTCTAGATAATGGTTAAAATGATTGAAGCATTTATGGGTAAAAACATACTACTTAATTATTTCCTATTTTAAAAGTAATTAAGGATCACACTAAGGTACTAGAGAAGGAAGGACAATTAAAAAAACTATTAAGTATTCAATAAATAGTGCATAAACATACTAACTCCACTGTGTCCCATCACCCCATGGGGGCAGCAGCCCTTTACTGGGTTTTACTTTATGTAATGCTCCTTATTAGTACTTAAAAAGAAAACGGTTCAGAAAAGGAACAACAGTAAAGAAAAGCAATTTAATGACTTCTTAGTGATCACCAAGTCTTGGAACCAAGTTTCTTTGTTGTCTCCAGCTGCTTTCTTTGGCATCTGGCATCACACGATTCCTTATTGAAATAATAGTAACTCCCAGCTTTCTTCATGCAAACAAGTGTTCATCAGAACGGCCACTTAAAACCTGCATGGGCTGCCTAGCAATTTTAAGCATGTTTGCTTAAAAAATTGCAGGTAGCCTTTATTTGACCCAAAAGGAAGATTATTGTTGGGTCCAAGGTGAGTTTATATAGGGAAAAAATATATCTCCCCCCCCCCAAAAAAAACCATCAAAGCTGAGAAGAGACTCCCTTTTCAACCAAGAGTTAATATTGATTGAATATTAATATTGATTTTCAATATTACTTATTATATGTTAAAGACATTTGGTTGGTGCCTTTCTGGCCCAGAAGGACCATTTGAAGCAAACAAAAAATATAAAATAAAACAAATCAAGAGAAGCCATTGCTGCAAAATTCAATCAGTGTATTATTTATTTATTTATTTATTTGTTTGTTTGTTTGTTTGTTTGTTTGTTTGTTTGTTTGTTTGTTTGTTTGTTTATTTATTTATTTATTTATTTATTTATTTATTTATTTATTTATTTATTTATTTATTATTTATTTATTTATTTATTTATTGTTTAGATTTGTATGCCGCCCCTCTCCGCGGACTCAGGGCAGCTCAGAGCAAAATATAACAATCGTAACAAATCCAAATAAATTTAAAATATTTTAAAAAGTTTTAAAAAAGAACCCCATTTGCTAACAAGCACACACACAAACATACCATGCATAAATTGTACATGCCCGGGGGAGGTGTTTCAGTTCCCCCATGCCTGATGGCAAAGGTGGGTTTTAAGGAGCTTACGAAAGACAAGGAGAGTAGGGGCAGTTCTAATCTCTGGGGGAAGTTGGTTCCAGAGAGTCGGGGCCGCCACAGAGAAGGCTCTTCCCCTGGGGCCCGCCAACCGACATTGTTTAGTTGACGGGACCCGGAGAAGGCCCACTCTGTGGGACCTAATCGGTCGCTGGGATTCGTGCGGCAATTTATGAGAAAAGAAAATTATTCTGCCATTCCCATAAAACATCATCACTTTTATTATTAAATAATCAAAAGACGTATCTAGATTGTTCTGTATGGTGTATAAAATTTGGTAGGTAATCTAACAGTAAATATTTTCACTGAGAAAAAGAGAGAAACAGAGTGAAAGAGGAAAAAGAGAGGGGGAAGAGAGAGAGAGAGAAAGAGAAAGAGAGACAGAGGGAAAGAGAGACAGAAAGAAAGAGAGACAGAGAGAAACAGAGAGAAACAAAGGGGGAAAGAGAGAGAGAAACTGAGAGAAAAAGAGAAAGAGAGACAGAGAAAGAGAGACAGAGAGAAACAGAGGGGGAAAGAGAGAGAGAAAGAGATAGAGAGAGAAAAAGAGAAAGAGAGACAGAAAGAGAGAAACAGAGAGAGAGAGAGAAACAGGGGAAAGAGAGAGACAGAAACAGAAAGAGAAACAGAGAAAGAAAGAGAGAGAAAGAAACGGAGAGAAAGAGAGAGACAGAGAGAAAGAGAAAGAGAGACAGAGAGATGATCAGAAACTGAAAAGTGAGAGACAGAGAGATAAAAAGAGAGAGAATAATAATAATAATTAATAATAATAATTTATTAGATTTGTATGCCACCCCTCTCGGAAGAAACAGAGAGAAAGAGAGAAACAGAAAGAGAGAAAAACAGAGAAAAAGAGAGAGAGAGAAATGGGAAAATAGAGAGAAAGAAACAGAAAGAGAAACAGAGGGAGAGAGAAACACAGCCACAGATAGAGAGAAAGAGAGAGAGAGAGAGTGAAACAGAGAAAGAGAGAGAGAAACGGAAGTAAAAGAGGAGAGTGAGAGAGAGGAGAACGTGGGGAAGAGCGCCCTGGGGACGCACCGAGACTGCCAGGTGTTCCTCGGGCCTGGTGGGGTTTGGTTAACTCCGTGACCTGATCGCGAAATCCAAATCGCAGCGTCTCGGCAAAAGAAGATACGAAATGTGACTTTGATATGAGAATGCTCTTTTCGCCCTGCAGGGCTTCCTGGAGGAGACCGGCTTTGCCCTTTGAAGATGCGCCGAGCCCCCTCCTCCTTTTCTTTTCTTCTCTTCTCTTCCCCCCCCCCCTCTCCTCCTCCGGGCCAGCGCCCAGCCAGAGTCGCGGGTTTGCTTTCATGCATTAACTTTTCACCTTGTCCCGGGCGCCGTGCAAGAGGTGCGCGAGCCAGAGACGGTGGCATCTACTACACACCCAGGCACAAGCAACCTGACCCGGTTCTGCTCCGGATGAATCAGCTATTTCCCCCACCCCCAAAGTGGAAAGATTTCCCCCCATTTTCCACGCACTTAAGAACTAGCTAGGTTCTTTCTTTCTTTCTTCTTTTCTTTCTTCCTTTCTTCCTTTCTTTTCCTTCCTTTCCTTCCTTCTTTCCCTTTACTTTCCTTCCTTCCTTCCCTTCCCTTTCTTCCCTTCCCTTTCCTTTCTTTCGCTTTCTTTCTTTCTTCCTTTCCTTCTTTCTCTCTCGCTCTCTCTTTCTCCCTTTCTTTCTTTCTTTCTTTCTTTCTCTCTATCTCTTTATTTCTTTCTTTCTTACCTTCTTTTTCTCTCTCTCTCTCTTTCTCCCTCTCTGTTTCTCTATCTCTCTCCCTTTCTTTCTTTCTTTCCTTCTTTCTCTCTCTCTTTCTCTCTTTCTTTCTCTCGCTCTCTCTTTCTCCCTTTCTTTCTTTCTTCCTTTCTCTCTCTCTCTTTGTTTCCTTTTTTCTCTCTCTTTCTCCCTTTCTTTCTCTCTCTCTCTCTTTCTTTATTACCTTCTTTCTCTTTCTTTCTCCCTCCCTCCCTCCCTCTCTTTCTTTCTTTTTTTCTCTCTCTCTCTCCCTTTCTTTCTTTCTCTCGCTCTCTCTTTCTCCCTTTCTTTCTTTCTTCCTTTCTTCCTTTCTCTCTCTCTCTTTGTTTCCTTTTTTCTCCCTCTTTCTCCCTTTCTTTCTCTCTCTCTCTCTCTTTCTTTATTACCTTCTTTCTCTTTCTTTCTCCCTCCCTCCCTTCCTCTCTTTCTTTCTTTTTTTCCTCTCTCTCTCTCCCTTTCTTTCTTTCTCTTTTTTCTTTCTTTCTTTCTTTCTTTCTTTCTATTTCTTTCTTTCTTTTTTATTTATTTAATTTGTATGCCACCCAGCTCCGCAGAGACTGTAGGTAGCTCACAACTAAAATTAAAATTGTGCCCCTTCTAAAGTTGGCAAAAGAATTCTAGTTGACTGGCATCCCCTGAGTGATAAATTTAGGGTTCAGGTGTTCTTGCAACCGGGGCACTTTCTTACAAGTCTTTCTTTCAGGGTGACAGCCAGATAAGGGAAAGAAAGCTTTACTGGGCTTATGACAAAACCCCAAAGAAACCCCCCAAAGTGTATTTCATGTTCGAAATACACTTACCGGCTTTTTTTTAAAAAAAGAAGTTGTCATTAGGGCTACTGAACGCTTCCCTTCCCGCTTCTCTGGGATGATTCTTGCAAAAGATTATTAATGTGCAAATGTTTCCTCCTTTTTTTAGAACTGCTTTTAAGAGGGCGGAGAAGAATCTCCCGCGAGTATCTAAGCAAGCCCCCACCCTTTGAAGTGGAGAATAGGCGCTGGCAAACTTTCCTTTGAAAGCAACGAGGTGTGGGGTTAGATGAGGGGTCTCCCAGCTTGGCGACTTTAAGCCTGGAGGACTTCAATTCCCAGAATTCCCCAGCCAGCTTTGCTATCTAACCCAAGGTTGGAGACCCCTGAGTTACATAGCCTGTCAGGTTCCCTCTTTAAATTATTTTGCAGAAGTTATTGGGGTTTAGGGAGTTTTTTCCTTCCCTCAATCCCTAGGTCTCCCCCAATATCTTCTTTCTTTCTTCGTTCCTTCATTCCTTTCTCTTCTTTCTTCCTTTCTTTCTTCCTTTCTCTCCTTCCTTCCTTCCTTCGTTTCTTTCTCTTCTTCCTTCCTTCCTTCCCTTTTCTTCTTTTTTCTTTTTTATTTCCTTTCTCTCCTTCCTTCCTTCCTTTCTCTTCTTTTTTCTTTCTTTCTTCCTTTCTCTTCCTTTCCCCCTTTCCTTCTTCCTTCTTTCCTTCCTTCCTCTCCTTCCTTCCTTCCTCCCTTTCTCCCTTCCTTTCTTTCTTCCTTTCTCCTTCTTTCCTTTTTCCCTTCCTTCCTTCCTTTCTCTCCTTTTTCTTTCTCTCTTCCTTCCTTCCTTTTTTCCTCTCCTTCCTCTTCTTCTTTCTTTCTTTCTCTCTTCCTTCCTTCCCCCCTTCCTTTCACCCTTTTCTTTTCTTTCTTACACCACCCTTACACGCGCGCACAGATACCCGAGCGCCTCCTGCACCCACCCTTCACCCAAACTTCCCAGGCTTTCCTGAGTTTCCATTCCCACCCGACCCCTTCCTTCACCGACTTATCTACCCAGCCGCCCCCCACCCTCTCGGTCCCCCGACCCCCAGCCGCTTTCTCTTTTGCAAGCCCTTCGGCTTGAGTCCTTTGAACCTGCCAAGATTGGAGGTTAAAGTGCACCAGGTTGCAATGGAAGAAGGAAGCTCTTAAAACCATAAAACGCCGGGCTAATTGTCGCCGCGATCGGGTCGCTGCCCTCTCGCTTTATCCTTTTAAATGCAAATCTTGCTTGGGGGGCGAGGAGGGCAGCGCGACGGACACCCCCTCTCCAGGTGCCTGCCTGTCCCCGCCCCCCTCTCTCTTTCTTTCTTTCTTTCTCTCTCTTTCTCTCCTCTCCTCTCTTCTCTTCTCCTCTCCTCTACTTTCCTTTCCCCTCCCTCCCTCCCTCCTCCCTCTCTCCACGTCACCTGCCTCGGGTCGTGGGCCTGGCCTGGCCATTTCCAAGAGAGCCACTTCAAGAACCGTTCTCTCCTCTGCAGCTCCCCCCCCCCAAAAAAAAAAAGCCGGCGCGGCGCGTCTTTTGCGCCCGGACGAAGCGGCGCCCCTTCTCAAAGGCCGGCCAGGCTCAGCCCTTGCGCCCTCCCCACCGGCCGCTTCTCCAACCTCTCCCCCCCGCCGCAGCAGCATGTAGAGAAGCGCCGCTCGCCTGCGACCACCATGTACGTCAGCTACCTGCTGGAGAAAGAGAGCCCCTCGTCCATGTACCCCGGTTCCGTGCGCCACGCCGGGGGGCTGAACTTGAGCGCCGCGCAAAACTTCGTGGGCGCCCCGCAGTACCCGGACTACGGCCCTTACCATGTGCCCGCCGGGCTCGGGCTGGACAATGCGGCTCAATCGCCCGGCTCGCCCTGGCCGGCTGCCTACGGGGCCCCCCTGCGAGACGACTGGAACGGCTACGGGCAGGCGGGGGGCCCCGGGACGGCCGGCTCCTTGCACGGACTCAGCCCGGGCGCCTTGGCTTACAGCCCCGCCGGTGACTACCTCCCGCACCCGCATCACCCTTCCCAGGGACCCCCGGCGCCTCCTTGCGGGGTGCCCACTTCTGCGGGGCTAATGCAGTCTCTCCACCCGGCGCTGGGCTCCGATCCTCTCTCCCCTGGCGGGCAGCGGCGGAACCTCTGCGACTGGATGAGGAAACCCGCGGCGGGGGGACCCGGTAAGGCGGAAAGACGGGGTGCGTGTGACAGAGAGAGAAAGAGGGGTTGGGGGGTTGCCAAGAGCCGGCCTGGCCTTCGCCTCTCGACCCGGGAAGGGAAGCGGTGGCGCAGTGACACCCCCCCCCCTGCTAAGGGCACTCTGCACCAGCTCAGAGGCCCTCTGGTACGGACGCTTCTGAGTTCCGGATTTATTCATTTTTTTACTTTTTTTAAAAAAAAAAAAAATAAGTTTTTATTCACAAATAGAAAAACAATACCATTCAAAAAGAATAATAAACGACTATTACAACCATGTAATTAAGAGAAAGAAAAGAAAGGATAGGGAGAAGAGGGGGAAAAGGGAAACACCTAGCGAAAGAAAAGAAAGAGAAACAAGAAAGATGGACAGAGAGACAAAAAGAGAGAAAAGAAAATAGAAGAAATAGAAAAAGAAAGGAAAAGGGTTACATAGTATTTCATTTCCATTTTGTTTCCATTCCTGGTGAATCAAAAAGCAAGCTTTATATATCCCATTGCTTTATCTAATCCATATATCAATTGTTTACATTTTTATTGTGCTATTTATAGTTATCAATTATATCCATATATTATTTATTCATTTGACTCCTATTTATTCATTTGACTCCTATTTATTCATTTGACTCCTATTTATTCATTTGACTCCTATTTATTCATTTGACTCCTATTTATTCATTTGACTCCTATTTATTCATTTGACTTCTATTTATTCATAGAAACATAGAAGACTGATGGCAGAAAAAGACCTCACAGTCCATCTAGTCTGCCCTTACACTACTGTATTCCCTGTATTTTATCTTAGGATGGATCTATGTTCATCCCAGGCATGTTTAAATTCAGTTGCTGTGGATTTACTAACCATGTCTGCTGGAAGTTTGTTCCAAGCATCTACTACTCATTCAGTCAAATATTATTTTCTCACGTTGCTTCTGATCTTTCCCCCGACTCACCTCAGATTGTGCCCCCTTGTCCTTGTATTCATTTTCCTATTAAAAACACTTCCCTCCTGAACCTTATTTAACCCTTTAACTTAACATATTTAAATGTTTTGATCGTGTCCCCCCTTTCCCTTCCGTCCTCCAGACTATACAGATTGAGTTCATGAAGTCTTTCCTGATAAGTTTTATGCTTAAGGCCTTCCATCATTTTTGTAGCCCATCTTTGGACCCGTTCAATCTTATCAATATCTTTTTGTAGGTGAGGTCTCCAGAACTGAACACAGTATTCCAAATGTGGTCTCACCAGCGCTCTATACAGCGGGATCACAATCTCCCTCTTCCTGCTTGTTATACCTCTAGCTATGCAGCCAAGCATTCTACTTGCTTTCCCTACCACCTGACCGCACTGTTCACCCATTTTGAGACTGTCAGAAATCACTACCCCCAAATTCTTCTCTTCTGAAGTTTTTGCTAACACAGAACTGCCAATACAATACTCAGATTGAGGATTCCTTTTCCCCAAGTGCATTATTTTACATTTGGAAACATTTGACTTCTATTTATTTATTTCACTTCTATGCCGCCCAATCCCGCTCGTGGGACTCAGGGCGGCTTACAACAATAAATCGGAAAGGGAAGAATACTATAAACAAGTCAACAGCCATAAATGTGTAAATATGCTAAATTGTAAATACACTGATAAAAATAATAATAATAATAAAGGGAACAATTAAACAACACAATATATGCATATGCACCAAGACAAATTCCTTGTGCGTCCAATCACATTTGGCCAATAAAGAATTCTATTCTATTCTATTCTATAACTCCAAGTAAATCAAACTTCTGTGAAATCAAACTGTCCACTTAGGAAGCAGCACTGATTGACAATCAAATTCACATGTTGTTAGCACATTCAACTTTGTACAGAACAAAAGTATTCAATAAGAATATTTCATTCATTCGGATCTAAGATGTGTTCTTTGAGCGTTCCCTTTATTTTTTTGAGCAGTATAGTATTAGAACTGCTAAGTACTGTATATAACAAAGAAAGATCTGGTAAGGAATATAAGAATAGGTATCTTTGCATGAAAATGTTCCTATAATTTTTACTCCGGAAATTTCTGATTAGAGCGGATATAACTTGGAGTTATATTGCGTTGTTTAAGTATTCCCTTTTTTTTTCCAGCTAGGAGCCCCTGTATAGGTTTTATGTCTGTTGGTGTTTTGTTTTGTCTTAATAAAATAATTTTTTTTAAAAAGAAAAGGGAAGGGAATAAGGCGAAGAGAAGCCACCGCGGGCTGAACTGACTAAGATCGATTGCAAAAGTTAGGAGAGCGGCGCTTCCATTCAAGTGGCTAGTTTGGTAGGAGACTTCGGGGTGCGTCACTTTAAAACAAAAACACAACACACACACACACACACACACACACACACACACACAAAACACAGACAGACAGGCGGTCAAGCCATACAGGCTGTGCTAACCCGGTTCTTCCCTTCGTAAAGAGAAAGTAGCATTAGCATTTAGTATTTAAGTATTTTAGTATTTAAGCATTAGCATTTAGTATTTAGTATTTAAGGGGCGTACATAAGCGCACTAGAGTGCCTTCCGTCCCCTGTCCTATAGTCTCTCCTATATCTCGTATTTCTTCTCTACTATATCCTCTGTAACCTTCATTGTGTATTATTGTGTATTGGACAAAATAAATAAATAAAATAAAATAAATATTTAGACTTATACACCGCTCCTTAGTGGTTTTTACAGCCCTCTCTAAGCGGTTTACAGAATCAGCCTCTTGCCCCCAATAATCTGGGTCTTCATTTGACCCACCTCGGAAGGATGGAGGGCTGAGTCAACCTTGAAAAAGGACCAACGCTCCTAAACTTGCTTGGCAGGGAACCAAGCATGCGGCAAAGGTTGACCCATCACCTGCACACAGATCGGAAACTTCGGTGGGGGGCTGCGCGTTTGCTTTTAGTTTCCTTGAAACTAATTTATTTATTTTTTTAAAGAAAAGAGCCCAAATATTTCGTCATTCCCGGCCAGCCTTTCTTTCCAGGAGGCGTGAAGCAAAGAGGTCTTCACCCACCCTCGAAGGACTGCATCCAAACTGCGTCTCTCAGGTTTGAAAGTTTCGGATAATAGCATTTATAGCCATAGCACTTAGACTTATACGCCGCTTCGTAGTGCTTTTACAGCCCTCTCTAAGCGGTTTACAGAGTCAGCATATTGCCCCCTTCAATCTGGGTCCTTATTTTACCCACCTGGGAAGGATGGAAGGCTGAGTCAACCTTGAGCCGGCGGTGAGATTCGAACTGCTGAACTGGCGAGGGTTCGCGTTTGTGTTTTGTTATTCAAGACAGAATATAAATTAATTTCCATTATCTGGGTTTCTTTTACACTCCGTCTTTTACATCTTGTCGAGCCGTAATTTCAAAGTGAGAGGAGGGGAGAAAGAGAAGGGGGGGGGGTTGGAGAAACGCCTTGACATCAAAGGAGTGCGGGGTCGCCTGACTAGGGGGCTTAGTAGCTAAGACACTGAGCTTTGTTGATCAGAAAGACCGGCAAGTTTGGCGGTTCGAATCCCTGCTATAGGGTCTTCTGCGTGAGCGAGGGTTGGACTAGATGACCTCCAATGTCCCTTTCAACTCTGTTACTGTTAAAAGTCTCTTACCGAGAACGTTTGCGCTTTATTTCTTCTATCAAGAGTCCTGACCCTACCATTCTTTCCCATCTTCCTCCACCTTTTCTATTTTGATTACTAAACAAATAATTCCCCCAACACTGTCAGACTTTTTACTAAATCTGCCCTTCTATTCTACTAGTTTTTCTCATCATTCCTATCATCCTTTTCCTCCCACTTAGGACTGTAGGACTGTAACTTGTTGCTTGCATCCTAAGATCTTTATTAATATTGATTGTTTCTTCATTGCTTATTTGACCCCTATGACAATCATTAAGGGTTGTACCACATGATTCTTGACAAATGATCTTTTTCTTTTATGTACGCTGAGAGCATTTGCACCAAGACAAATTCCTTGTGTGTCCAATCACACTTGGCCAATAAAATTCTATTCTATTCTATTCCTATTGCTCGAAATGCGTCGAGCGGCATTTGATCGACGATTGTTGCCTGCGAAGTTTTGTTTTGTTTTTTCACACCGGCCTGGGAATAATCATCGCTCCCACTTGAAATCGAGCCACTTCGGGTTCCTCGAGGGCGAATTGTACCGGTAGGTTGGCTCTAGCTGAGCTCACAAGGCAGCTGCGCTTCGCCGAAGGGCCGATGTAAAGTTTGCTCTTTTTTGCAAAAAAAAAAATAAAAATCCTGTTTTTAAGCTTAAACTGTCTTAAGAGGGAGAGAGGGGGGAGGGAGGGAGGGGGGAGGGAGGGAGGAAGAGTGGGGAGGGAGGGAGGGAGATAAGGAAGAAAGTTGGTTGGTTAGTTAGGAAGGAAGGAAGTTAGGGAGGAAGGAAGGAAGTTAGTTAGGAAGGAAGGAAGTTAGGAAGGAAGGGGAGGGAAAGGAAAGGAAGGAAAGGAAAGGATAGGAAAGGAATGATAGGAAAGGAAAGAAGGAAAGGAAAGGAAAGGGAGGGAAGGAAGGAAGGGAAAGGGAGGGAAGGAAAGAAAGGGGGGAAGGAAGGAAGGGAAAGGAAAGGGAGGAAAGGAAAGGATGAAAGAAAGAGAGAGAGAGAGAGAGAAGACCGAGGGAAGAAGGGGCAGATAACAATCTGCAAAGGAAAGTTTTGTATTTGTTTGTTTATTTGGAATTTGACTGGGAGCTGAAACCCACAACACAGAATCCGCGACAACCAGAGCGCTGGCCAGAGAAGAAGAATCAGCAACCTGCCTTTCCCAGGAGATTCTACACTTCACAGATTGGGTTTGGGGGGGGGGCTTCCTGGGAGGCCCATAAATCACTTTATGACTCTTTTGGACCCCCCCCCCTCTGCCAGGCCCAGTGCACTACAGCATTGCCTGCCGGGGGGAGGACTGGGGAGAAGCGGATAGAGATCCTTTTTCGCCCCTCTGTCTGGGATCTGGTGCTCCCACTCGCGAGTCAGCTGTCATCAGCTAATCTACCGACTTCCTCCGAGTTTTTGACTTTGTATGAATGTGTGTGTGTGTGTGTGTGTGTAAGTATTGATGTGCTCGGGTTTTTTTCACCTGCGTAAGATCGAGAGTATTTCTGCAACGTGTGGACGAGATGGCACTCGTCATCTTCAGGCTGGTGTCAATAAAATGGGGAGCTGTCAACCACATTTTATTCGCAGCGGCACGAAGGCCAAACCACCAGCCTGAAGATGACCAGTGCGAGCTCCTTGCATAAACACCCTCCTTCTTTCATGGGAAAAAACCCCAACGCACCAAAACTTACATACACATACCCCTGAAAATGTACGAAAACAAATTTTATATAATATATATTGCCTTGACATCTTTCAGTCTCAAAAGACCATGGTATCATGTTCTGGATTCCCGATGTATGTATGTATGTATGTATGTATGTATGTATGTATGTATGTATGTATGTATGTGTTGTGGTTAGCTCTGGCCCAGCTCCTGCCCGAGAAATGTGCTGGTGGATGTGGGGGAAACATCCACATGCCGCAGGCCTGTTTTGCTCCCGATGGAATCTGCCGATGAAACCTCCTCTGATCAAGGAAATGTGAGTGACAGGGAAGAGGGGAGTTTGGCAGACAGTCCAGGAGGAGATCAATCATCTGTATTATCCTTGGATTCTGAACAAAAATTAATGACACATCCATGCATGCGTAGAGTGATGCATAGGAGACAACAACTGAAGGATTATTACAAGAGAAAATGAGGCCACCTGTGGTTGGGTGGGGCTGCTGTAATTAGTGCTACAGATAAAAGTGCAACCTGGTGTTTTAGCCTCAAGGCAGTTTATCTGATTCATTGTTTCGTCAAGATCGTGGTTTTTGCTGTTCAGGATTGTGTGTGTGGACTCTCTGGACTTTAGATTTGGACTCAATTTCCCAGTTATTGGGTGAGCAATTGGATTGCATTTAACCTGTGCCTTGTGTGTACCAGAAAATCCCTTTGACATTTAAAAAGGGAGCTGTTTCTGTTTTTCTGTTTATAAAAACTTTTAGGTTTTCCTTTTATCGTGTGGTGTGTGTCTTCCTGAACTAATTACCCTGTAATTACGGGGGCGGTTGAAACACGCCGGCAGAACAGTATGTATGTATGTATGTATGTATGTATGTATGTATGTATGGGTGCACACATGTATGTATGCATGTACCATATTTTTGCTGAATGAAAAGGGAGACTAGTAAAGATCAATTTCAAGCTATTTAGCTCTCATCAGCTAGCCACCTTACTGGGATTTGAACCTGGGCAGTCTGCTTATAGGGCGGTAGTGTTAACCTCTGAATACACACACATACACACATATACTGTATATATGTGTGTATGTATGTATACTGCTAAAAAAAATAAAGGGAACCCTCAAGGAACACATCCTAGATCTGAATGAATGAAATATTCTCATTTGAATGCTTTGTTCTGTACAAAGTTGAATGTGCACAGCAGCATGTGAAATGGATTGTCAATCAGTGTTGCTTCCTAAGTGGACAGTTTGATTTCACAGAAGTTTGATTTACTTGGACTTATATTGTGTTGTTTAAGTGTTCCCTTTATTTTTTTTGAGCATTGTATATGTATGTATGTATGTATGTATGTATGTATGTATGTGTTGGTTGGTTGGTTGGTTGGTTGGTTGGTTGGTTGGTTGGTTGGTTGGTTGGTTGGTTGGTTGGTTGGTTGGTTATTTATTTATTTATTCATTCATTCATTCATTCATTTAATTTAATTTGTCAAACAGGTACAGTATAGGATAGTAGTGCTGTATATATAAACATAACATAGGAAGTAATAATAAAGGAAGATGTATGTATGTATGACAAAGATGCCATCTCGATTGTTCTCTCCAGTTAATACATTTATTTATTTTGTTTATTATTGCATTTCTATGCATTTCTATGTATGCGTGTGTGTTTTGTGTGTTGCGACAAAGACGCCATCTCGATTATTCTCTCCAGTTAATGTGTGGACTTGGGGTACCTAGAGCAGGAGCCTTCAGCCTTGGCAACTTTAAGCCCAGAGGACTTCAACTCCCAGAATTCCGCGGCCACAGGCAACAAGCTCTCTCTCTCTCTCTCTCTCTCTCTCTCTTTCTGGGTCAGGCTAAAATGTTGCCAAAGTGCTTTCCTACTGTCTTCTAGGTAGACGAAAACTATTACACGATCTGAGGTCACCTGTTCAGCCAGTCACAGAAAAACACCTGTACCATTCGTTCTGGTGAATTGTGTGGTGAGGTTTGTGGTTGGTGAATCGTTTAGGTTCACAATTAAGATCTTGGAGGTTACGGGTTGCTTAGTTGTTCCCTAGTAAGCTTCACTGATTTAATAGCACTGAGTCTTCGAAAGATACACAGGGAGGCTGCATTTACACCCTGGGTGATATCTAGCAATGCTTAACTAGAGAGAATCATAGCTCATTGCTAAAACACTGGGTTGGTTGGTTGGTTGGTTGGTTGGTTGGTTGGTTGGTTGGTTGGTTGGTTGGTTGGTTGGTTATTTATTTATTTATTCATTCATTCATTCATTTAATTTAATTTAATTTGTCAAACAGGTACAGTATAGGATAGTAGTGCTGTAATAATAAAGGAAGATAATAGGACAGTAGGACAGGGATGGTAGGCACAATGGTGTGCTTATGCAGGCCCCTTACAGACCTCTTAGAAAAGGGGAGAAGTCAACTGTAGCCAATCTAAGGTTGAAGATTTTGGGAATAGAATAGAATGGAATGGAATGGGAATGGGATGGGAATGGGAATAGGATGGAATGGGAATGGGAAAGGCAATGGGAATGGAATGGGAATGGGATTGGATGGAATGGAATGGGAGTTGGAATGGGAATGGATGGGATGGGATGGGATGGGATGTGAATGGTAATGGGAATGGGAATGGAATGGAATGGGATGGGATGGGAATGGGAATGGGAATAGGATGGGATGGAATACAATGGAATAGGAATGGAATGGGATGGGAATGGAATGGAAATGGAATGGGATGAGAATGGGAATGGGAAAGGCAATGGGAATGGAATGGGAATGGGATTGGATGGAATGGAATGGGAATTGGAATGGGAATGGAATGGGATGTGGATGGGAATGGGATGGGAATGGGATGGGAATGGGATGGGAATGGGATGGGATGGAATACAATGGAATAGGAATGGGATGTGGATGTGGATGGGATGGGAATGGGATGGGATGGAATACAATGGAATAGGAATGGGATGGGATGGGATGGAAATAGAATGGGAATGGGATGGGAATAGGATGGGATGGAATGGGGATGGGGATGGAATGGGAATGGGAATGGGATGGGGATGGGCTGGGAATGGAATGGAATGGAATGGGAATGGGATGGATTGGGAATGGGATGGATTGGGAATGGAATGGGAATGGGAATAGGATGGGAATGGAATGGGATGGGATGGGATGGGATGGAAGGGAATGGGAATGGGAATGGGAATAGAATAGAATTCTTTATTGGCCAGGTGTGATCGGACACAATAGGAATTTGATGCATATGCTCTTAGTGTACATAAAATAAAATATACGTTTGTCAAGAATGATGGGGTACAACACTTAATGATAGCCCGTGTACAAATGTTCCAATGAGCTCGGGATTCTGACTAATATTCAGTCCTTGTATGTTATGTATGAGTGTGCGTGCGTAAACAGAGAGAGAGAGAGAGCGAGGGAGGGAGGGAGGGAGAGAAAGGCAGAATTACTCCGATAGAAGGTTCAGTGTGTGTGTTGGGGGGAGGATTTTAAAAAAAAAATGTTTTGAGCGCAAGGCAGGCGATCAAGACGCCACTTCAAGCCAGTCCTCTTATAGCACTTAACTAAAGAAATATAAATGCAACGTGGAACCTATTCTTTCGGAAAAAAGTTCCATGCGCGCAATATACAAATCGGTGCGAGGCGAGGCTTATAGGGAACTTTCACACTTTCCTAGGCTCGGGAAGTTTTTATTTTAATTTTTTTCCTTTGGCTGCCAAGGGGATAAAGGCTGCGACTTTCCTCCGGAGCCTCTCTCGAAATGAAACCAACAGCAACCCACCCACCCCCACCGGTTGGGTTCCGGTTGTACTTTTCCTAGAAGGTGTGGGTGGGGGGGAACACCCGTGCGTTTTTGCGCGCAGGAACTTCCCCCGAGATTCAAACAAACCAAAAGGAGTCGGAGGACTTTCCCAAGACGGGTCGTTCTCTTTCGAAGGCGTTCCGAAGTAACTTTCCAAATGGGAATCTTTCTGGTCGTTGTTTGAACCGTGGTATTCGTCACGCGTGGCCGCCGATAGCCCTCTCTAGGGATGATGGTTTGGAGGGTTAGAATCCAGCGCAACTGGGAAGCACCCTTAACTTTGGTTCTACGCCCCTTGGCGTGTGTGTCTTTCTCTGTGTGCAATCACAATTGTGTGTGTGTGTGTGTGTGTGTGTGTGTCCAATCGCAGTGATCGATAAGGGCCCACAGGGTTGGCCTTCTCCGGATCCCCTCAGCTAAACAGTGTCGGGCCGGCCGAAGGGCCTTCTTTGTGGCGGCTCCGACTCTTTGGTACCAGCTACCTCCTGAGATCCGGACTATCCCCTCACCCTACTGGCCTTCGGAAAAGTCCTGGCTTTTCTGGAAGGGCTGGGGTCGTTGATCTGATGGTGTGCCACCGGAATCCTGCCATTAATGACAATCGTGGTTTTTTAACTGTTTTAATTGTTTTTAATTGTTGGTTTGAAATTGTCTTGAACTGTTTTTATGGGTTTTAATATTATTGTATGAGTTGTTGTTGATGTTATTGTTATTATTGTTGTTATTATTATTGTTGTTGTTGTTATCATCATCATCATTATCAATAAAACACAGCAAACGAGATCACTATGCTGGATTTCGTATTTCATCACCAGTCCGGTGCTTCCCAAGCACCTAGGATTGCCTGATGTAGCAGCGAATAATAATAATAATAATAATAATAATAATAATAATAATAATAATAATAATAATAATAATAATAATAATAATAATAATAATACTCTTCCATCAAATTCTATCTTCCCTGCCAATAAAAGTTGGCATGGAAGGGGGAAACTTTCCCTCCCGACTCCACCCCACTCCGCAGCCCCAAACTATCCGTTGGCCAAAACTGGAAGTTGAAGCTCTTGCCTCACGATCAGGAGGTTGTGAGTTCGATCCTAGGTAGAGGCAGATGTAAGGGTCTCCTGCTTGGGCAGCGGGGTTTCACATAGAAGATTTTCGGCAGAAAAAGACCTCATGGTCCATCTAGTCTGCCCTTATACTATTTCCTGTATTTTATCTTAGGATGGATATATGTTTATCCCAGGCATGCAACCCTGCTGTTCTGTTCGGGTCGTATGTGACCCGAAGCCAAGTTTGAGTCCCTGTAAAAAATTTTCCCTGCATATCTGAAACTTGAAATTTCATGACTTTTCATCATTTCAGGGGTTCTCTCTATGAGAATTTTTTTGGGGGGGTGGGGGGCTTAGTTTTTGCTGAGCAAAAAAAGTTCCTAATGTTATGTTCGGGTCACATACGACCCGGACCGAAAACACTTCATTTGAAGTGCTTATGTTTGGTCAATTTGAAAACTTTTTTCACTTGGAAAGTAGTCTGAACATTTCTGCACACAATGATATGAAAATTGAAATGAAAAAATTAATCCTTATTGGTTTATTTTGCACATAAATGTGCCCCCCCCCGTTTTTGTGATTTTTTTTCAATTTATGGATAGTTTTGCTTGCAAAATCCATTCTATTTTACTGGAGTTGGTGTGGGATTGGTAGCTTGAACATTTCTGAATATAAGAAAAATATAAAGGAACTGAAAAAAATGATTCTTACTGGTTTTTTAACATCAGAAATAAGGCCTCCCCCCCCCCTCGGCTGCTTGCAATCATTTTCACTTTTTATTTTTTTATGCTCCAAATCCGAAATATTCTTTAAAATCTTAGGCATTCATTTACTCAATTTAACAATGCTGGTCATCAAAAAATATTTTTGGGGTGGTGGCTAATTGTTTTCTGGGCAAAAAAAAATCATAACTTAAAATCTGTTTCTGTTCGTATATGACAGGACCAAAAATATTTTTTTTAGGTACTTGAATTTAATCTTTTTGAAAACTTTTTCAACTGGAAAACTAGTTTGAACATTTATGAACATAATGATATGAAAATTGAACTGGAAAAATTGAGACTTATATTTTTATTTTGATCAAAAAGCCCCTCCCCCCATCCTTTCTGAATTTCGTGTCAATTTATATTTTTTAAGGCTACAAATCCCT